>NC_063203.1:15480502-15515502 GCF_017589495.1 Alosa alosa | reverse complement strand
GACATGTCTTTCATTAGCCTGTTTATTAAGTGAATTATTTTACGACCAAATTAACCGGATGCTATTCTAATAGTTATTACATAAGTTTGGATGATGGACCGTTTATGAAACACAAACGCAGCGAGAAGAATAAATAAAGTTTTGCTGGAACTAGAGCTGGAGCCATGCTGCATAGAGAGAGACAGAGAGACAGAGAGAGAGGGACAAAGAGAGAAGGAGAGAGAGAGAGGGGGTCTGCTGTGCCATTGGCACTCATTGTGCTTTTAATGGGTTTAAGCCATAGCAGTCTGTCGCTGTAGTGAAATGAAAGTCAAGTGTGGCTTAGGAAAAATGACCTGAGAAACGTTACATTCAAAGTAGCACTTTTCCCATCTCTTTGTATGAGCAGGAGGGAATGAGAGAGGGAGAGAGAGAGGGAGAGAGAGAGGGAGAGAGAGAGAGGGAGAGAGAGAGAGAGAGAGGGAGAGAGTAAAAAAAAATGGAGCAAGAGGTAGGGAGAGAGAGTGAAAGAAACAGAATAAAGGCAGTAATTTTCCTTTCTTATCCCCCCTCCCTCTTTCTCTCTCCCTCCCTCTCTCCCTCCCTCTGAGTCTTTGACACTGCGCGTCTGTTTAAGCCATTAGGCCTGGCGAGCCCAGCGTGGTGTGCTGGTTTCAGCGCAAATGCTTTGCATGTATCAGGCACTACGCACAGAACCTGACTGCAGGACCCCAGCAGTTGCGCGGCCGACAGGGGTGTGTCGCAGCCGCTGACTAAACACAGACTCACTCTCTCTCTCTCTCTCACACACACACACACACACACACACACACACACACACACACACACACACACACACACACACACACACTAAGGCAGCCACCGGCAGACGGCCTCAGGGGAGCTGTGCCTCTACAATGGGATCAGACGGAGAGAGAAATTAATACCGAATTTATTCCACCCTGCCTGCTCCAGATGCCGTCGCTCTCGGGTCGATTCAGAAAGAGACTGGTACTGTTACAGCCAAGAGTGCAGCCTTTGGCATACCCCAAAAAACACCGCATGTGAAAAGGACAAAACGCCACTGATACATCTCACCAGCAAACGCACTAAAGTTCTGTCGTCGTGCGATACGTAATGGAAGGTAATGGGCATTGTAAGGATAAGCTCGGCACTAAAATGACTGAGCTAACATTACTGTCATAACATCCTTTTACTAGGCTGGAGTCAATAACGGAAAAGCCTCTCTGGCTCATTGTTACTTTTAGTGCCGTACGGTCTATTAGTCATTCCACAATCATTTCAGCCGCCGTAGCTGCCAGCCGTGGTGTGTGTGTGTTTTCTTTCCGACACATGGACCGGGTTTATTTATAGCAAACTGATGGGAAATACATGCAGGTCTTCTCGCTGCTGTGACACCTTCTACTCCCGGGAGCACAAGCACAGGGGGGCAAGTGTACTCTAAAAGCCAGGAGGTACAAGGACACATGGAGAGGAGAAAGGGAGGGAGATGGAGGAGGAGGGAGATGGAGGAGGAGGGAGGGAGGGAGGGAGGGAGGGAGAGAGAGAAGGGAGAGGAGAGCTGTGGGGGAAGAGAAAAATGGAGAGCATGCAGAGAGGAAAAGAGAGGAAATGAAGGTAGAGGAAAGACAAAGAGGGAGAGCAAAAGTGTCAGAAAGAGAGAGAGATAGAGAGAGATGACAGAGGTAGAGGTCAAGCTAGGAAAAGGGAGGATGAATGAATGGGAATGAAATACCGTCTGGATGGCCAAAGTAAGACAGGAGAGGAGAAGGGAGGAGAAGGGACAGAAATAAGAGTTACCAATTTACAGAATGTCAGAGAGAGGAGAAAAATTATGAGGAAGAGAAAGAGAGAGAAAGAGAAGGGAGATGAGGAGAGATAAAGGAGAGAAAGGGGGGAGAGCAATGGAGAACTAGCAGAGGCTCCCCCCAACACACAAACACACACACACACGTCACCCCCCGGGGCCAAAGGCCTTGTCCAAATCCATCTGCTTGGGGCGAGTGAGGGAGAAGGGGGCTGGGGTTAAGGAGGCTTTGCCTGAGATTGTATGTCACAGTAACACTGCAATGTGCCGGCAAGAGATGCTCCCCCCTGACGGCTTACTCAGAGCATTAAATAAAGGCTGCAGAGTATGTGTAGGTATGTGTGTGTGTGTGTGTGTGTGTGTGTGTGTGTGTGTTTGTGTGTGATTCAGAGCTAGGGCAGCAGGCCGAGGGGCTGTGGAGACAACCCACTTGGCCCTTGTCCTCGCAGCGTGACTCGCCTGCGTGTGTTTGGGAAGGTTGAGCCTCACTTTATGGAATATGAAGTTGCCATCATATGGTTTGCTTCAGGCGTGTTTTCAGGAAATCCTCCATCATAGAAGTCTGAACTTCCAGGGATAAGCCCTCTGAGCAACTCTTACATTCACCTTTGTGTTCGTACAGAAGCCTTCAGCAGTATGGACATTTTAAGTGACAGCACAAATAGCTTTTTATAAATTAATCTAATAAGGCTAATAGGCTAATAAGGCTAATTCAATCAGGCTAATAAGGAATGGTGTTAGGAAGTGGTGATGATTCTGCTTGCACTGCGTTAACATTTTTCAATCGTTTCAATTTCAGTTCCAGTTTCAATTCATTTTCCCCGTTCATACATGCTAGCGGGATTCATGTTAGGGTGTGCTTTGCACAATGGCACAAGCAGACATTTTCAGATCTGTTTGCTGCCTGTGTTGCTCCCTGAAAACCTTATCCAGGAAAATGTCAGCTCTTAGCCTTTCTCTTTGTCTTTCTTGCTGTAATTTTCCTCTAACCCTTTTGTTTTCGTGTGTCTCTCTCTTTAGTCCTCTCTCTCTATCTTTATCTTTATCTCCTTTCTATATCCTCTCTGGGTACGTCTCTCTCCTCTCGTCTCTCGCTTCTGAAGACGGGCTCGTCTTCGTCGTGTCACGGATGGGTCCCGGGCTGTCGTCCCAACAGCCTCTGACTCACATGTGCCCTGGAGCCGGCTGAAAGCACTCTGGCTTTGCCACTATTGGATTAGCCCTCTCCTTTTTTTCCTCGAGCCGCTCCGTCGGCTAATTGATGAAAACGATCCCGGGGCGCATGGGAGCGAAAGCCCATTGTCTGTTCCCCGAGAAAAAGTCCCAGGGCCCCGTCGAAGCCGAGCGAGCCTGAGAAGCGTCTCTCTCTCTCTCTCTCTCTCTCTCTCTCTCTCGATCTCGAGGCGCGCCAGTCGAGCCCGCTTTGTCCTCCTGGCGCGGGTGGAACCTCGCTGGCAGGAGCAGCGTGGAGATGTGAGGGACCGTAGGCGCTTTTGTTGCCGGGGTCTGATGTGGTAAATGAATCCAAACATCATTGCCAAGCTAGGAGTTAGACTGTTTGTGCGGTGAGAGGGGAGAGCGGCTAGAAATAAAAAAAGAAAAGAAGAAGAAAGAAAAAAAACGCTGATTGATGTGATTGAAAACAAATGGCGAGTGCAGGGGGAAGAAAGGAAAGATCTTGGCCGTGGTTACACAACCCAGTGCCGAGAAGCTCCAAGTATAGCCCCCTTTGATATGGCCTTATCATGATTCTTTTACAGCTCCCCTGCAGACTGGGCTCAGGCGCAAGTCGCCCGGGCGACAGCGGAATACGCATGACGAGACCCCACCAATTATGACAATTGATTTTACTGAGGCGGAGATCTAGAGTCGCTGCCAATTTGCATCATTCTTCAAACCTTTGTTTCTCTGAAGTGGCTCTTTTTTCTCTCTTTCTCTCTCTCTCTCTCTCTCTGTTTGCCTCAGACATACTCGCTGACTCACTCTCTGTTTCTCTCTCTCTCTCTCTCTCTCTCTCTCTCTCTCTCTCTGTGGGTCTCTGCGGCCCTCCCTGTCTTTCTTCTCTCTCTCTCTTTCTCTCTCTCTCTCTCTCTCTCTCTCTTCTGACTTGGGCGGGCTGGAATGCAGCCTGTTGTTTGGAGGGGCGAGAAAAAGCATATCAAAGGTGCTGAGGCACTAGAGGGAGGCTTGACGCTCGCCTCTGCGTTTCCACGGATTCTCTTTAGGAGATGGCCGGCTCTGGGAACGATTATGTTACCTGGAATTACCTTCCGACTCCAAAGAGCCCCCAGCTATCTCATTATCTCAGGGCGAGAACTTCGCATTGAGCGACCGTTGTTTGGCCCGCATGTTGAAATTTCAGCCATGCACGCGCAACGTGTAGCGAACTACCAGGGGCCTTGTATTAGGAGGCCAAAAACAATACAATTGTTTAAAATTTCCATAGCATGGCCCAAGTGTGTTTGCTAAAAAAAACGTTGAACGGGAACCAGCAAATGTAATTATCATGTTTGAGAAAATACCCCACTTAAAATGTGTAATTGCTACACACACATGCTCGATGTGGCTCCAATGGGCCAATGTCTGAAAGAAGTTTGTGTTACTGTAGATCGTGGGTTAACAAATCACTGACCCAAACTCAAGTGGTTTCGCATATACGGCTACAGTGAGCCACAATTCTGTACAATACAGATTAGTTTAATAGTCCCAGTCATGTCTTAAGCAGATTTATGAACGCTCTCCGATATGTAATTATGTTTCATTGTCTTTCAGGGGAGGCCAGCGGCTTTGTCCATGTCCCCACACAGTCCTTGTTTTTTATATCTGGGCTCTGTTGTTAATGGTTCCATGTGTCTGCGGTGGGTTGTTTGTCAAGGGGAATGTGAAGCTAAGGCTTTTTCCCCTCTTCACTTGAGTAATTACTCTTATTGCGCTTTTGTGTGTCTAGTCTAATGGCATCTCCGAATCAGTGGTCAGCTCTCCTCAGCCCTGCAGGCTTTTCAGTGGACGCTGCCCTCGCACTTTGATTGACAACTACATCACCGGGGCAACTGTAGCAGCAGCTCCATGATTTGATTTGCTGGCATCTTCCAAACAAACAAATTACCAGTTACAAGAAGAAGCCTTTTTCTGTTATTGATTCGGCTCTGTTGCAATTCTCTCTCTCTTCTCTGCTCTTGTCAGGGGGTATGCAACACACATACTCACAAAAGTTTACTCCAACAAACTGTCTCTTTCACTCTTCCTCTCTCATGCGCGCGCACACACACACACACACACACACACGCACACACACACACTCAAATGCACAGCCCCTACACACTCCCAGTCCACACATATACACAAATAAACTCACACATGGGATTGGATTTCAGAGCCCTCTGGTCTGGTGACTGCTGAGGCCCACCTGCTTGTCGCCTGCACCACCACCCCCACCCCCCATGTGTCAATGCGCTTTAACACCTTCTGACAGGACTCAAATATTCCCTCTGGTTTCCTGGCCCTAGTTCACATGTTCATGAGGTACGCAGAGCCAGGACAATGCGAGCCTTTGTTCCATGGAACATGTGGACAGACAGCACTTGTGAGGTACGCTCGAGACTGAAATAGCCACACACTCTATTTTTGGGGAAGTTACCTAAAGTAATGGCTCATTAGTGTGTTGCCGGAGTGTTTGACTTTGGTTAATGACCCATTGATGTGGTTTAGTTCTCTCATGCGGTTAAGGCAAGCTGGTGTCAGTGTGTGGCAGGAACCACACACACACACACACGCACGCACGCACGCGCGCACACACACACACACACACACACACACACACACACACACACACACAGACATGCACACATGTTTTCACACACTCAGATACATTACTGATGTTGAGAACCAATTTTCATTTGATGACTCACATTCTTAATCAGTGCACCATCATCGCTTTGTAGTGCATCACGTTATCATATCAACTGATTCTTGTAAACAGCATCAGGGAAGAAACCTGTCAAGCTTATTAGAAATGGTTCATTTTTAGAGACATTATTTGGGTTTTCTGTTTGAGTAATCCCATTAGTATTCCTCTCTGTACAGAATAACCAACACACCCCTGGACATAAATAGTTTCTGTAGTAAATAACTAATCGGCATGTGACTGGCAAGTGATTGCCTTTAGCCAGTGCAGAATTCTGGAGAAATCTTGCCACTTCATCACATAACAGCACCTTTTGAAGTTGTAAATTTGATCGTTTCGAGTGGAGCTAAGCATGCTAAGGATTTCCTGTTCTGTGCTGCTTTGGTGCTTTAGATTTTGCCCATTAATTTTGCCCTTTTTCTCAGTATCAAAGGAGGTGGAGGATTACTTCCACCCCCAAATCACGTTTCTCCCTGGGTCCTAGAGGACACACTTATCATGATGCATTTAGATGCATGTTTATTTGAAAACCGGCTTGTCATGGTGCTCCACTGGGAGGGAATGGCGTAATGCACACAACACTGTATTATTTGAGACAGAGTGCTCACCTCTGGATCATCTGACTCACTTAAGAGTGTTCAGGGATTGTGTTAAAAGTACACTTTGGGTGTAGTGTGTTATAATGCAGTTTGAAAGAACTGACACATATTTCTGTGTAGGCTTAGATGTATATGAAAAATGTATTCATATGTTTTGCAAAAAAACCCAACCAGTAAAATTATCATCTTTTGTTACACATTTTTCACAGCCTAAGTGCTCTCTTGGACTAGAACAGGGAAGACACCGCCAAAAAGAGAAAGTTTAGAAGAAATATTGCGTTTAACAAAAAAACCCTCTGCGTTATTAAAAGGGGATTAGAGTGAGCAATGATGCAAGGAGGAACCGATTCAGAAAGTAACACGTGTTGCGTTTCACCACGGCTAAATCTGACTGAATGATAGACTCCTATAAGACCAGATCCACCAACGTTTTTTCCGGTCTTGCCACCACGGCGTGAATCATATTTTCTTTCACCTTCTCAGGAGCTCATCTTCACGTGGGATTCGCCGAATTTGGGTCACGGCCGTCGCTTCCAAGTGCCACTAATCCCTCTGATCCTGCAGCTTCAAGGGAGTCGTGGTTTTCACATACTCCACCTGCAGGGTGCTGTTTGGGTCTTAGCAACGGGCAATTACTTTGCTGCAGAAATCACTTAGTACACAGTGAAAAAGTACTGTAATTGAATCACCTGTAGTACTGAATGTTCTTTTGTTCTTTTAAAAAAAACCTGAGACTATTACAATTTACCAAGTAGACAAAAGTAGACAAAGGTTTATTTCTACTTTTGGCACAATTTTGATTCGTTTTTTTGTCGTTACCCTTTTCTGCATATGTATGGTTGGCCATGAAGTATCTTAGCAGATACAGCATGTGATTATGTTGCCTTTTTAGCTGCGACTGCAGATGCGGCTCATTGTAATGTTTCAGCCATCGGAGGATGAACGCAGACTCGAGATAAACGACCTCCACTCGGCGAAGCAGCTCTGACCACGGGGCCTGGGCGCTCAGCCCAGAGTTCAAATGAGCGCCTCGTTTTGGGAGTCTGGACTGTCTGCTGCAAACCCCACATGGAAGCGGAATGTGCATGTGTGGGGTGGACAAGTCTGTGCTGTGCTGTGCTGTGTGTGTGTGTGTGTGTGTGTGTGTGTGTGTGTGTGTGTTTCTGTGACTATGAATGTGTCATGGGTGTGTATATTTGTGTTTTTGTCAGTATTTTTTGTCAGTTGAGAAAATCTTTGTGTGCACATAAATTTGCATAGATGTGTTTGTGTGTGGTAGAGAGAGAGAGAGAGAGAGAGAGAGAGAGAGAGATAGAGAGAGAGTGAGAGTGCACGTGTGCTTATCGTACGGTATCAACCTTCTTGGCAGGAATAGCTTGTGTCAGCTCTGCAGAGTTGTAGCATTTCTCGCTCCATCAGATAGAAGGAGCCACATTCTTCTCCATCTGCTTCCCCTCTCTTTAGCCTAAGCCTGATGGGCAGAGACCAACATGCCTTTGGATGGGGAGGGACTTTGGGAAAGTGTGTGTGTTTGTGTGTGTGTGGGGGGGGCAGGGGAGTTGTTCTTGTACGGCGGATAACAGCCTGTGAGGAGCATACGGCCCTGATACACACCAGCTTTGTGTCAAACCACAGGGGGAATCCCCCCCCCACACACACACCCAACAATATGCACCGTGCAGCCACTAGGAATGGCGTTAGATGCAAGTAGATGCAATGCTCCATGGACTTCTTTGTCTATTCAGACTGGTTTGGCTTAGTAGAGTGGTTTGTGGGTTTGTTTTGGTGCTGCCTCTCTGCCCGTGGTGCCGTGGCTGGTCATCCCTGTGAGGACCGGCTCGGCTCGTTTGAGGCAGAGGGACGTGGGCTCAGTGTGCGGAGTGTGAATGGATGGGTCTCTCTGGTTCAGGGCCACTTAGTGAGCACAGAGGGGGGACTTTTCTTTTTCCTGCCTGTGTCAGGACCATCTGCGAAAGACATGAAGCCAAGGGCAGCTGTAGACACTCTCCCTCCCTCTCTCCTCCCCTCTCTCCCTCTCTCTCTCTCACTCACTTTCTCTCTTTCCCCTTCTGTCTGTCTTCCTCCCTCTCTCTCTCTCTCACACACTCTATCGCTTGCTCACTCTCTCCCTCTCCTCCTCTCTCTCTCTTTCTTCCTCCCTCCCCGTCCAATCTATCCGAGGGAACGAGTTCAAAGCATGGTCACTGCATTGTCCTTACGCAGAGTTGAGCGCACAGGACGTCTCCCCTTCCTTGCGCCTCTCTGTGCATCCCCAGTCGCTAATTGTGTGCAGCTTCTACGTCCCTCTCCGCTGTAAAATGACCGATATGCTCTAAGACACACTCTGCCGAGAGACAGAGGTCAACTCACGAGGGGCACCGTCCAAGTGCCTCTCTGCAGCCGGTAAATCATTGACTTGTCGTTTGCCTCGCCACCGTAAAAGGCAATGTTTGGTATTCATGACACGAGCCGGGGTCCCTGGAGGGGAAGGAGAGATGTTAATGTTGAGTTATGTTATGAGCAAGTCGGCTGGCACCTACACTGCTCAAGATACAGTAATAGTAACGCAACAGAAAGTTTTCAGTTCGAGGCTTTATTTTAGACTTTTAGACTTTAGTTGCAGAAAACGTGCTCAGCTCAACTCACTCCAAGTTACTCAGCTTAACTTGCTCACACTATTATTCAACTCCTTTCGTTCCATTTTATGCTATTCACCCAAAAGAAACAAAAGACATCCTCTGCACAGTGACCTTTTTTCGGAAGTGTGAAGTGGCATTTGTAAAACCTCCTTTGAAATGAGGAGACGGAACCGAGACCCTTGTTAGGGTTCTAGATTGCTCTCCTTTCCTCACAGTGTGCCCTGGCCAGCTGAACAAACACAGGCCCTTGGTGCTGCTTGGGGAAAATAGACCCAACACTCTGTTTTGTAATGATTTAAGATGGTCTAACCCCACTCATGAGAGCTCCAAATGTCTCCTCTATTCGAGCAAAGCGCTTGTGGGTGAGAGAGGACAGTGTTTCCATCTGCGGGCTGATCACGCCACACGTGAATCACAAGTGACTCGAGCCCGAGTCTGAACGAACGCTCTTAACTTGCTGAACCTTCTGTGAACTCCCCTACAGGTCACTGGTCCTGCTGTTTCTCTCTTTCTATCCCTCTCTCTCTCTCTCTCTCTCTCTCTTTCTCTCTCACACACACAGACACAGACACACAGACACACACACACACACACACACACACACACACACACACACATGCTCTCTTCATCTTTATGGAAGGCATATGCGCAGGGGAGCACACTTCTCTTTTATTATGGGCATTTTTCACTCCATCCGTACCTGTTCAGAGAAGAGGGCACATTTTTCACATTGCTCGCCATAAAAAAAAGAAAGTTCCTCTCGCATGATGTCATATGCCAGAAGAGTAATGTGGTTCTGGTGAGGTTCTGATGCTTGACCGGCCCTCCAAGCGCTGTTCTGTGTGTTAAATGTCTTATCAGGGCGGGGTATTGTTTTCTTTGGCTATCGCCAGTGTTATTATACGAGCTAGTTGCCAGAATTTCAGTTGTGCAAGAAGACTGACTTTACCGTGTCAGCTTTGGTGTAAGCAACACCGTCCATCGCCGTGCACATGTGTTCTTAACACGAGCGCTTTCACTGTTGCGCTGTCGGAATGCAATCGAAGTGCAATTGGTTGAACGTGTCTGTCCACTTTTGGAGAGTTTTTTTTTTTCTGTTTTTGGTGGGGTTGGTGGGAGAGAGGAAAGCAAAGCCTGTGGCTAATTTGTTTACTGTATCAATTTGTTCACATCTCGGCACAGTGCTGGACCTTAACGCGGCACGTCTGGGACCACTCAGGCCCCCGACTACATCTGGGGAGCGGAAGGCGATAACAGGCGGCTCGCTCTGATCCCCACCAACTACCCCCCATCCCTTAAAAAACCCTCCCTCCATCCCTACTCAGATGCACCGTTTGCTGTTCTTCTATGGAAGCTGCAGTGCTGTGTGAAACGGTATCATTTAGTCATCAGTGTGCGGAGTCCAGCACCATGGCGGCGCCCTGCCAACGTGTCATCTTGGCCCGCGTGTGACATCACCGTCATATTTCAAAAGCACCCCATAAACGGCCCAACCTTTCCCAACCTTTTTTGTTGCCCATTTTTCCGTTCTTTCTTTGCTCTGAAATTGCACTCTCAGGCCTTTTCTCGGGTTTTGTTCTGCCATGTCTCCCTGCTCTCTCCCTCTCTCCCTCTCTCTGTTGTGTCTTTATATTCCACAGTGAGGGGAATGTGTTTTTGTCCGTCAACGCCTTTTGTGCCTGTGTGTGGTTGCTCATGTACTGTGTGTGTGTGTGTGTGTGTGTGTGTGTGTGTGTGTGTGTGTGTGTGTGTGTGTGTGTGTGTGTGTGTGTGTGTGTGTGTGTGGGTGTGTGTGTGTGTGTGTGTGTGTGTGTGGGGGGGCTGGCTGCATACATATGTGCGGGAAAACGAGAATGTGTCTGAGTACCAGGCCGTGCCACTTGCAAGAAATGAAGATTAATGTCCCCGGAATGTCCACACAGACCCGCTCCAGGGCATGGAATTCTGCCATTGTAAAGCAAAACAAAGGCTAGCTTATTGCGGAGTCAGTTGCTAGTCAGCGAAAAGGTCTTAAGTCAATTCAAAATATGAGGCTTTGATACCTTCAAACGTGTGAAATTTGTTTTACAACAGTCTTGCCCTCTGAACTCCTCCCACCCCCACTCCCTTCCCTCCAAGGCCACACAAAATGCCATATTAAGTGCGATGGAATATTCAACAGTGGGAGATTATTGTGACCTCCAAAACAAGCACGGTGCATTCAACTATAAAGGAAAAAAGAGAGAAAAAAAAGACAGAAAGGGAGAGAAGGGCAGAGGGAGAAAGAAGGAGAGGCCTCATGGGAACGCATGCACGCTCAGTAGCTCGCCTTTGCTGAATCCTTACTGTACTCCAGAGGATTCTTATGTTTGGCTGCGTCGCTCCGAGACAAAATGGCTCTGTGGTCAGAGGGCCGTGGCTGCCAGCGGGACTCCTCTCCGTTGCTTTTATTCAAATGTTGATATTCAATCAGAAGCCTCAGACCAACGCATTCGTTGAACTGTTGAAGTGCTGCCTCAGCAGGCGACAGGCCATCTGAGGGGAATTTGGGCCCTAATCTGCAAGAGAGAGAGAGAGAGAGAGAGAGAGAGAGAGAGAGAGAGAGAGAGAGAGAGAGAGAGAGAAATAGGCAGCAAGACAAAGACTACTGAGAGACAGATGATAGCCGTTGAATGAGTCTCTGCTTACTGTCATCTGTCGTCTCCTGAATATAAAATAATAATTCTGTTCTTAATAAGTAACACATGTCTTTTCGTAGACAGTTCAAAAATATACATATATTACATTTATGTTATAATGACATGCTAGAAAAACCCAGATTGGAACTTAATGAACTTTCACTGATGATTTTTTACATTACTATGATTTTATTATGATTAATATAATACTATAAACTTACTATGATTTGTTACATTAACAGAGACGACCTGGTAGGTGAGTGATAATGTATATAGATAGATAGATAGATAGATAGATAGATAGATAGATAGATAGATACTTTATTGATCCCTAAGGGGAAATTCAAGTTGAATACTCTCTGTAGCTAGTGATGCATTTGACCAAGGGAAGTTGCCTAGAGTACATCCAAGGTGTTGTTTCTACTCCTCGCTCTTGTCTGGAGAACTAAGCCTGAGTAAACATACCATCACAATCCCTCTCCAACAGGGAATAGTGCAGGGAGAATGGGAAGATAGCTGCTCTGACAAAGACACAGAGAAAAATATGTCTCCTCCTATAAAATAAGAGTAACAGCTCCATAGGCAGCTCCATAGAATATTCTAGAATGCACCTTGAATAGATTCCCTGTCTCTTTAAAAAAAAAAGGACATATTTTTTTCTCTCTGGCTGCAAAGGCCCCTCGATTTACAATATAGGTCGGTGATACTTAAGGGACAGCTTGAAGGTGTTATGGAGTGTCCTCTCGTTCGTCTCTGTGTTTAAACCCAGGGGAAGAGGGTCTTGCTTCAAGCACTCCATCTTTGTTTATTATGACAGTGAGGGCTCAGGAGCGGCGAGGACCCAAGCCCGTCTGGTTTGTCCCAGGCAGGGCCGGCCGGTGGGTGGACTGCAGCGGCAGTGGTGGTGGTCTTCAGGCTTACCACAGTCAGTCCCCCTGCATGTCTGTTTGCACCTGGTGGTCTCAGGCCCCGCTCTCAAATCTACACACATTTGTTAGTCAAAGCCCCCAGTCTTCTAAATGAAATGTAATCCCACTAAGGGGGTGGTTGATCTGCTTATCGTTACCCCCCCCCCATCCATCCACCTCCTCCCTCCTCCTTTTTGTCTCTCAGGCTGGTCCTTTTTGGCCCTCTCCCCTCCCCTTCCCCTCCAGAAGAGCCTATCATGTGACATTTTGAATCTTTAACCCATCAAATGAGCTTAATTTTCTCTCCTCGTTTTTTCTTTTTGGTGAGGCAAAGTTCGAGAGATCCCATGATTTGGCATTAATCCCCCAATCCCAATCCCCTCCATTTCTCAGACTCAGAATACAATGCGCTGTTTCAGTTCCCTTCGCCTTTTTTCCACAATTAACACTTCCACAGTTCGCAGGGCTCCCAGTCAATTTGTGAGCGCAAAGTCTCCAATCCCTTATTAGCCTACATATTCTGGTTAACTAATATTCTTATACAGTGTCCCCTCTAGTGACCTGTAAAAGATTTCCACATACAGTACTGAATGTTTCTGAATGAGACTGTAAGCATAAGCAAATTATAAAGATATGCAGAGCCTCATCGATACGGGATCCAGGAGACTGCCTAGTTTTTCGCTTGTTATTAGTGCCACAGTTGTGGTTTTAAAACAGTATAACAGGAAACAGGGGACCAAAAGATCACACTGTGGACCACAGTCCCTCTTTGTCCCAGCGGGTTGGTGTGGCTGTAGCAACAACCTATGATGTAATGCGGCCTTGTGTAAAGAAGCACAATTGAGGCTGTAGTCGTGGCTCTTGCTGAATGAGCTCTGGAAGGTCAGGGGGCCCAGGAGCAGTCCCAGGGACAGGAATGTGGGGGATTAGGAGCAGCTATTCCCTTGATTTCCACTTCTCTTGCCCCCACATCTGCCCCTATTCTACCCCCTGTACCATTTACACTTTTCCATTTCACCCTCGGAAATTAGTATTTTGTTTGCACTTAATCTAATCATAGAGCGGGGATGTAGTTTTGGCTCGTCGGAGGCTAGTTTTGGACAGGGCTTTTCTGCTCACCGCCCATACATCCAACTCTCAAGCAGGAGCTGTTATTATCCCTGGTGGGTGGCATATATAGTCAGGGACACTTGGCCTCATTCTCGGACGCTTCCAGAGTCATGCACTTCGAGACATTACGTATATTCGTATATGTAAGTTGAAAGCAGCAGTCACCCACTTGTGTAAACTTATTTCATTCCTAAGTGGACCCTTGGTGTTTCTTTGTAGTGGTTTCATTTCCTGAAGCCTGTGGCCCTTCACTGCAACATCAGCATATTTTCTCTCTAATACAGGAAGCACAGAGGGCCATAATATGACTTAACGGTCTTTTAAACGCTCCGGGCTTGCCATTCCTCAGACATGAGATTTTTTCCTCTAATCTGTGTCATTTCCCCCCCTCCATGTCAGAATGTGAGATTTTCAGGCACGCCCCGGGCCGAGGAACCCCCCACCCCCAACCCTGAGCGTGACACACCACCTCTCCCAGTAAGGAGAACAGCGTAAGTCAGTGGACGGAACGAGAGACTGTCATATTCTTCGGGGGGATTGTCTCAAATCCCTGAGTCAGACTATCAGCATAGGGTGGCCATGTGCCCCATGTGTTTCCTACAAAACATTGCCTTTATAGTGGCCACCAAGCTGTTTCAGTTCAACGGCTGGCGGGCTTTTTAAAAGGAGGAATAAATTGGGGCTCCGTGGTTGGTGGGCATGCGGTTGGTGGGCATGGTTGGTGGGCATGCGGTTGGTGGGCATGCGGTTGGTGGGCATGCGGTTGGTGGGCATGCGGTTGGTGGTTGGTGGGCATGCGGTTGGTGGGCATGCGGTTGGTGGGCATGCGGTTGGTGGGCATGCGGTTGGTTATTTGTTCAGTCAGTGCAGCATGTGTTTTCCTTCCGTGCCCCCTCGTCAGAGCCCTTCACCACTCAAGAGAAAGAGAGAGAGAAAGAGAGAGAGGAAGAGGGAGAGAAAGAGGGAGAGAAAGAGGGAGAGGAAGAGGGAGAGGAAGAGAGAGAGAGAGAGAGAGAGAGAGAGAGAAAGAGGGAGAGGAAGAGAGAAGGAATGAGAGAGGGAGAGAGAGAGAGAGAGAGAGAGAGAGAGAGAAAGAAAGAGGGAGAGAATGAGAGAGAGCGATAACCCCATCAAAAATTCTCTTTGTGCCAAAGATGGGAGCCGTTTGTTGTCTTCCCTCAGAAGCCGAGGTGTGAAGAACCGGGTGCGTTTGCAGGATCTGACAGCTATGCAAGGAGCTGAGAGGAGCTGAGAGGAGCTGAGAGGAGCTTCATCCTTCTCCTTCTTCTCATCCCTCTTCCTTCAAAAAGAGAGAAGAGAAGAAACATCCTCACCTAATGTGACCCCAGAGGAATTGCTTTTTCATCCTCCTCCTGGTTCTCTTTTTCCTCCCTCTTTTCTTTTTCCTCTCCTTTTCTCCCTACATAATCCCTCTTCCTGTTTACATGGAGGAAAAGACAGCTG
This sequence comes from Alosa alosa, assembly GCF_017589495.1. Lineage (NCBI taxonomy): Eukaryota > Metazoa > Chordata > Actinopteri > Clupeiformes > Clupeidae > Alosa > Alosa alosa. The sequence goes on along the minus strand of NC_063203.1, from coordinate 15,500,414 downwards.
ACGTGCCTAGCTGAGGGCTCTATATGGTAGCGTGGTTCAGCGAGGGCACTTTTAGTTCTCTATGGTATATCGCGTTGCTTTCTTTAACTGGGAAGGGATTTTAATCTCGACTCCTTCATGCTTTAAAACACCCCAGCAGCCCCTTTCACTTTGATCTGGTTAAGGTCCATTTCTCTCTGCTGCTAAAAGGCTAACACTGCTGCCTGACCTTTCCCTTGCCCGTCTCTCCTAATGAAATCTCAAGATGGCTGAAGGAAGGGGAGGTAACGACAGAGTAAGATAAAAAACAATGAGCAAAGAGGAAGAAGTAGAGGAAGTGATGAGGTAGTTGAAAGACAAATGGGGAGCACGCGTGTGTGTATGGGTGTGTATGTGTGTGTGTGTGTGTGTGTGTGTGTGTGTGTGTGTGTGTGTGTGTGTGTGTGTGTGTGTGTGCGTATGTTCGTGTGTGTGTGTGTGTGTGTGTGTGTGTGAGTAATTGAGTGAGTATAAAACCGATAGAAAGAGAGAGGTCTTCCCATGATGCATTTGGGCCTGAAGAAATACACTCACTGACAGTTTTATACAGGGCTCTGCTAAACCTCTCGGAAGCAGACTACACTAAAAGTACACACTCGAGTACTGTGCTCGGCCCGCGCGCCTTTTCATCTAACAGGTGCTTGAGAAATCGAGTCATGGCCTCTCTTCTGATATGAAGACCATGCTCCATAGACACTGCAGTGCATGTTAAGTCCATGACAGACCTGGGCCAGGCCTGAGCCAAAGCTTGCAGCCATCTGGGTATAGGCACCAGGGTTCTCTGTATAGTCTTCGTAAGAGAGGCCTTAAAAGTTTACTTCTGGTTATGAGTTTTCCAGTTCTCCAAAGTATGTATCTCAGGTCAAAAAAGTGGTTTTCTTTGCCAAGAGGGTATTTTATCCACAAGGGATTTTGTGTAGAACTTTTTGGATTCACACACACACACACACACACACACACACACACATAAAGAGAGAATCCATAACCATTGATAGATTGCATGCTTTTATTCTGTCAGTGTAGGCTACACTGTGTACAGCATGTAGACTGTTTGAAGTTTCTGATGGTGGTCTCATGCAGTGATCTGACATGTTGAAGTTGTTCATTTCTTTGAATCATGAATCATGAATGGGACTGAATCCTCCAAGTATGTATGTGAATGTTGAATGCCATGTAAGTATGTGTGTGTGGTGAGGTGAGGAACTAAACATGAAAGATGTAGAACAAGATAAGTCCAGCATACCATCATAGCTTAAACATCCCCTCCAACTAGTGCACCTGGCCAGTCGTTCCCCAGCCTGCTGACCTCCATCATCTCCACCCATAAGTCATCACATGTGTCTCCCAGGCAGCACCTCCAGTGGAGGCTGACGAGGCAGGGGGCCCTCCACGGGATGCGGGCGGCCCTGAGTCCACTCTATAGGGGGCCTCCTGGGTTCATCCTCTCCCATCAAATTCCCATTTTCTCCCAGCAGTGTCCAGGGAGTGTGCGGACAGGCCGGCCCCTTCGGAAAAAGGTCACTCCTAGGAATCCTCGACCGAAATTCCTGGTTTAACCCCATCATCAACCCCTCTAAACTCCATCCGCCCCCCTCCCCAACCTCCCCCCACCCTCACCTCTCTGATGTTTGTTCAAGGCTTTGCCATTCTCAAATCACATTCATTTAACCTGGACTGACCCAGCAGGCTTTAACACTCTCGTAACCTGGAGTGTCCATGTGCATGTTTTGTTTCTGTGCACTATAAAGTTTCTGCAAAGAAGATCTGATAGAACCCCTAAATATAGACTTTTCCTAAGGCTAATATTTCTCGAGATGCCTAATACACGTCGAAACACAAAAAACGGAAAACAGAAATGGGCCTTTGTTGTTTTGCTCCATGTTTTGTTCATAATGCATAATGCTGCATAATTAAACATGGGTGCTGTGTGCGTTCCATTCCCGAGTCTGCGGGCTTGTTTTTGGCCTTGTTTCCGGACTGTTGTCCATGTTCACACCAGCTCTAATTAAATTACTGTTCCATTAGACAGATTGAAGGACCTCCATCTGACCCTCTCTACACTGTTGGTTTAAGTGACACATTGAGTCCCTTTGGGAAGCACCGTTTTACTGCAGGGATGGATTGGAAATTACATTTATGCCTTAATATTGGCAGGACACGACGAGATCGCTTTGACTTTCTGATGCTTTCTCATGCTCTATACGAAGGCGTGTCATTTCCAATGGAATGACCCTTTGATGGCTAGCCAGATTCCCGTTCATCCCTGGTGAAACTTGTCGCAGGGAGGAATTCAAAGCGAGGGGATGTAGCCCCTCTGTGCTACATATCTATTACAGCTGCTCCCAGATTTCTTGCTCTCCTCCATGACAAGACCTCACCGATCCGACATTGTGCCTGCGGATGAAAACAAACTGTGTATGCATGAGGAATAAGAGGGCCCAGCTGTTCTTATCCAGGCAACTTCAAAAGGCTTGTCAGCGCAGGAGCAAGGGCTGGTGATTTGGAGCATGATTCAGTATCTGTCAGCTGAGAAAGAGAGAAACAGAGAGAGAGAGACAGAAGGAAAATGAGAGATTGAGATCGAGAGAGAGAGAGAGAGAGAGAGAGAGAGAGAGAGAGAGACAGAAGGAGAATGAGAGATTGAGATCGAGAGAGACAGAAGGAGAATGAGAGCTTGAGAGAGAGAGAGAGATAATGAGAGATTGAGAGAGAGAGAGAGAGAGAATGAGAGATTGAGAGTGAGAGAGAGTGAGCAAGGGGGATAAGATGAGAGGCCCTGTTGCAATAGTCTCAGATCTTGCCCTGTCAAATCGGGTGACAGGAAAGGTAAGGGAAGGGAAGCGAGCAGACCTCAAGCCCACCAGCCCCTCACACGCCAGCCGCACTGAGGAAGGTCAAGCAGACTGCCCCTAATGTCCATGAGTCACCACATGATGGTGAGAAGCATATTTAGGAACGCTAGAATAACTGCTTAGCCGCACAGAGAGAGTGGTCTCTAATTGCCGATGGTGTCCAAATCAGATCTGACCATATCCTCAAGAGACTTTCCTCGCTTCAGAGGCCCTTTAAAGGGACTTTGTCTATGAAGGATACTTTTCTATCTATCCTCTGTGAGGTCCGCAGGGGTGAAAATGAACAGAAGCAAGGCATTTTATCTTGCATAACTGGAAGTGTTCTGACAGTATAAAATCCTCAGTTGACTTATTATTTCTTTGATGGTAAGTTCTCTTTGTAAAGTGGCTTCATGATGCCCAGAATAGCATTTTATATCTGCGTCATCACTGCGTATCTCCATACATCTTAAGGTGTCGGCTCACACTATGTATTTCACTCATGCATTAAACATCACACAGATAGCTATAACACACCAAGTGTTGCTTGACTTTGCCTTATCAAAGAGAATGTGAATGATAGTTTATAATGAGCTTAAGAAAGCGCTTCGGTGTCAGAAGCGGCAATAGAAAAACAGAATTTGTTCCCCATTCTATATGAGCTCAGCATAAGAACCCTCTTAGTCAGGGGCTTAAGCCTTGTGGTCGAGGCAGGAGGATTCAACGCTCATTTAAAATAATATACCGTAGGATTTGTCTGTGCGCATTACTGTCTCACATTAAAGCTCAAAATGTTAGATTTGGGCTCCTTGGAAAGTTTCCGCTGCATGGTGGCTCATTCAATAATGACGTGACTCCATGTGGGCTTTTTGAAGATCATTTTCAATACTTCTGGGCACCATGATATTACATGCCTGTAATTACAGGGAGAGAACAACACATATTAAGAATATATATATAAAAATTTGAGGATTTTTTTTTTTTACCCCTAAAAAAACTGGGACTGGGAATGAGCCCGTTCAGCCATGCAGCCATGTGGCCATGCAGCGGGTAGCGAGAGGAGATAGACCTAGAGGCTGGTCCTAATCCGTTCTTGGAAGCCCTGGCGTTCCCTCCACGGAATACGGAGCAGCCCGTTTGAAGTGGGGAGGCTCGAGATCCCCATCCGTCATCATCAACGACGGTGGTGGTGGCTTTGGCCTGGGCCCGCACGTGGAGGAGGCCTGCTCGCTCGCTCGCTCACTCTCTCACGCAATAAAGAGGAGAAAACAGACGGCTGGCCGGGTGAGAGGTCACGCCGGGGCAGCTGGCCGTTTGGTTGACCTTTGACACTGAGGCCCCGGTCGTCCATCAGGCCCCCCCATCGATTGATCTGATTAGGAGGGGTGTTGATCCACCCACCCTGCTGTGTGTGTGTGTGTGTGTGTGTGTGTGTGTGTGTGTGTGTGTGTGTGTGTGTGTGTGTCTGTGATTTACATTTCTGCTGTGTCTGCAATTTTATGTTTGCATGGCATTGTGCCTTTGCGTATGCAAATTAGTATTTCATTGGGTGTTAGTCCACTATATGTTTGTGTTGATGTGTCTTTCTCTCTCTCTCTCTCTCTCTGTATCTGTGCATATGTTTTTGTATGTCTGTGTGTATGTTTGCATGTTTGTTACATTGTGTGTGTGTATGTGCACAATGTGTGTGTGTGTGTGTGTGTGTGTGTGTGTGTGTGTGTGTGTGTGTGTGTGTGTGTGTGTGTGTGTGTGTGTGTGTGTGTGTGTGTGTGTGTGTGTGTGTGTGTGTGTGAGTGTGTGTGTACATGTAGGTAGAGAAGCAGTTAAATAGTGGTTCAGATGGTAATATGGAGATGCTACTCAGTCAGCCATGACCACTCCATAGTCCCAGTTTCTCATAAAACCATGTCTTTTCCTGGCAACCTGAACCCAAGGGGTCTCTAGTGCTGCCTCATGCTTACATGATATCCAGTCAGATAAGAGCCAGAGCTGGGCCAGATGAGGGCCTGAAGTGGGCCGGCACCTGCTGCTATCTGGAGAGATAAGGGCCTATCTGTGAGTACTCACGTAGAGAGCAGGTCACGCCCTGTCGTGCTGGGAGAAAAAGCAGAGGGCCAGTGGGCCTGGTGTCTCAGAGGCAATCAGTGTTATCTGCTGTTGGCTTGCACCATTTTACAAATAGGGCAGGATACAGGGGACTCAAATGCACTGATGACAGTAGAGATGGTATGGGGATTTGATAGACGAAAAGATTTAAAAAAAACAAAAAACTGTGCACATGTTTTATTTTGTATTGATATTGTGTGAGCATGCAGAAGCAGGTAGTCCCAACTTTCTCAAACTCAGTGGAGAAGATTAATGATTTCTTCCATGCATTTTCAATTTCAAACTTCTTAATGCTCTGAATTATAGTTATCTTCTTGTCTATTCTCTGTGGTAATAGGCAAAGTCAAAGTCACAGTGAAAGATTTTGCAGAGCAGTGTCTGTGTAACTGTGACAAATTTAATGTTGTTATCCATGCTGTCACTTGAAGTTAAACCAAGTACAAAGTATCACTACCGTACAGTAATTTCCCGAACATAAAGTTGGACCAGTTTGAGGGTTCAGGATTAAGAACAAAGTCCTCGATGTTAAGCATTTTCCTTATTACAGGCGTCAATGAGAGAATGACGCTTAACATAGTCCTTAGGCTACTTACATGATTTCGGATTTGATTTTCTAATAGTGTTTGTGACAACACATACATTTGGTAATTTGTGATTGCTGTTTTGGTGAAGCATCTTTCACGTAATGAATGCGCACTCTAGAAATTGAAAGTAGGCCTACTGTGCACTGTGTCTGTAGCTGTCTGTGCACATCTGCACGTATAACATTCCTCAAATGGAGGACACATGTTCCCTCGCATCTCACACTTTATGTAACGCTTGTGTTTGCAAAATTCCTGACAGTTGCTGATTCCTGATCACTAAACTTTTGTTGTATAGAAGCACAATAACTAATTTGACTTAAGCAGTGACAAATGATATTAATTATTAATATAAATTATATTAATAGAGAGAAGCACACGCAAAGTGGTTCTGTTCTGCATGGGGCTACGTTCAATTCAAGTCAAAAGTTGGTCCATCCGGTCAGTAGTCCCGCATTCACGCCGCTCCATTATTAGATTAACGTTATCAGACAGCGCGGGAATTTCTCGCATTATGATGGCTAGATTTGCGGGACTTGAACAATTAAAAAATACTTGCAATCCCGCTTAGGCCCTATAATATGGTTTTGTTTCTTTTAACTTGCATAAAACACTGTCCTGCGGCTTATACACAATGCGGCTAATACACAGGAAATTACTGTATCTTACCTTTCTCCCTTGATTTTAATTCCATGTATCTAATCCCCGTATTAATGTATCCCTTTTTAGATCATGTTGTTAAACTGCCTCAGTGACATTCCCCTGATGGGTAATTGAATGGGACACAATATGTGGTGAACCACATTAAATATTAACCAGCTACAGAATGGCCAAGCAGGGGGCAAACATGGCAAACAGAGCTCTGACAACTTACAACAAGACAAGAGCAAAGAGAAAAAGCAACATAAAAAATGGCAATGCTTTTGAGGCACATTAGATAAATAAAGCCGCAACACATTGTTATCACTCACTTCCTCTTCGCTGTGCTTTCGCAGCTGGACAAGTAATTAATCCTGTGGCGGATTGGGGGCTCCAGACTGCACAATAGCAGCCATATCGTTTTTCATTTCATTTTCTCCAGCCCACGGCTCTCGCTTGCTGTCGTTCTGACCCCTGGGGGTTAAGAACCCGTTGGCTCGCGCTCCGGGACGGACACAGTCAAGTCGAGTCTTTTTCGAATGTAGTCCAGCCAAATTTGCAGGGTAGCGTCTTATTAGTTGACGGCACAATTCATTTCTCAGGATTAAAAGCCTAGTCTTGTGGCTGGCCCTGGCTCGGCCTCTGCGAGTTCTCCCTCTGACCACATCAGCCTGGGCGGTGGGACACTACAGTGCACACGATTGAGTCCTTTCAGTGGATGTTGTAACTTTAGACATTTATTAACCCTTAAAGGTGTAGGTTTTTGAACGTTCTAAGTTCCGCAACAATTGAAGGTTCTAAAATTCTATGTTGAATTCAATGAACCCAGATATTCTTTAGAACGTTCATTTCTCAACATTCCCGGGTTAACGTCCCTGGCTCTAATTGAAATAAGGCAAGTTTATGCATGGACAGATCCTGATTTCTCCTGAAGGATACGTGGGCGAAAGCTGACAGGGTTATTTGACCCCTGGTGGGCAGAGTTCCTTGTAGGTCTCCCTTGCGCCGTGAAAGAACACGAGGGCGTTAAATGCAGAGACACTGAGTGGAATGCTTTGAGCGAGGCAGTGTCGAATAGCGCTGTTTACATATCGGAGAATATAATCACCCCATGGCTCAAATATTTAGGCAACAACTAAATATTTAACAGGGGAAAAAGAGCTTATATATGGCTTGGCTTATGTGCATCTCCGCAATTAATAGCCTGAGTGTTTACATGTGTGTATTTGGGAAGCAAACTCAGCAGGAGTCAATGCTTACTACTTACTCCCTACGGAAAAATATTGACAATTAGGGAAAGGTCGTTGCGGACACTCATTGGCCAGCTAAGCCTAGATGAGCTCAATGGGTTTGAAAGCAACATTTAACATTCATAGAAATCATGTAGTATTAAATAGACATGCTGTCCTGCTTCAGACGTTTCCACCAAGATGTTCTGCACACTTGTAAATGGAAAAGCAGACTGGTCCTGAAGGAGAACACCTCCGGGTGAACATGTTCCAATATGACTGGTGGCTCCAGAGGGCCTGCAGAGTGATTGTGGCCACCTAGAAGCAGTATTTTTTATCAGTCTGCTTTTAAATACAGTCTGTCTTGCTCGCCAATGGCAAGGAGCTTCGTGGTATGGGGCTGTTGTGCAGGTTTTGGGATGGGGGGTTTGGGATGGGGTGAGGGGTTGGTGGACAGTGGGGGCTCGAGAGAGTTGGCGTCTGTTTACTTGCAATTAGGCCGGCCAGCCAAACGAGATCGGTCAATGTAAACACACACTCAGCGCTCGCCCTGCGGTTGTGTGCGTTTTTTAACGGGGAGGGGATATGTTTTCATGCGCCTCCGACCCTGGCGTGAACCTCTGATCAGAGTGGCCTCCCAGGGGAGCTGGCCCGTGGCTGAGCACAGGAGCCTGGGTGAGCCAGCCATGCGCTGGGAGGGGGGGACCAGCTCTGTACTGGCCCCATTAGTTTGTCATGTTTACTGGCCGGTGTCGGTGCATGTTTATGCGGATGGCTCCAGTAGGTCCGAGTGGCCTTTAGCACCCCTGGACTGGCCCCTCATGTTTCTGCTTCCTCCTCCTCCTCTCATTCTCTCTCTCGCTCACGTTCACTCTCTATAATCTGTCTTCATTTCTCTCTGTCACTCGCACACAATATCCCCTTTTGTCATCGACAATATCCCCTTTTGTATTTCTCTTAACCTTCACTTTTGCTTCTCTCTCTCTCTCTCTTTCTCTCTCTCCTGTCTCTTTCACTCTCATCATTTCACTCTCCTTTCATTCTCTCTACCTCTCTCTCTCTCTCTCTCTCTCTCTCGCTCTTGAGACAGAGGAGAGAGACTCGAGTTCTTCTTCTCCAGGAGTAATTACTTTCTGGAAAGCACTCAATAGAAGCCTGGGGGCAATTTGGTATTCATGATGTTTATTGGTGTTTAGGCTTAGCGCTAGACTATAATCAACGTTGCATCGTCAGACAGATGGCTTGCACAGGGGAGTGTTTACAGGCAACAGAAGGGTATGGAGACGCTATCAGGCACTGAGGGATAATCTTTAGCCTCTCGTTGGATGACTAACAGACAGGGATATAATAACTTCAATCACTCATGAAGCGGTAACAACAGCTGGTTTGCGCATATTGCATTGCCCCCAATTTTGATTCCTTTTTTATCTCTGTGGTGAGCAAAAGAAAACTCAGGTAGCGAGGCCATTGACAAACAGACCAGACACGTAGTGTTTATCCCTTAGCTCGGACAAGACTCCTGCTGAAGTGTGTAAACACATCATATCGTTACCTTTTGTCTAGATCCAGTGGACATGGGAGAATGGAATAAGCTACAGTGGCTCAGCAGTCAGTACAATGAAAACACGTGGGTCCAAGCGCGAGTGGAGCAGAGCAGTGAAAGTGTTAATGTTCGGGTGAGCTTGCCAGACGCGAGTGTTCGCTGGCTCTCGGCAAAGACCCAGTCCTGTGGAGATGACCTGGAGGCCTGTAACTTTTGTTTTCCCCTCCAACTGCGACTGTGATTAAAGCGCGCTCGCTGGTAAAACTCTTAGGAGCACTGCCCGACAGTAAAGCACCTTTCCATTGTCAGAAGTATTTGGAGCGTACGGTGCCCGCGGCAAGATGGAATGAAGGTTTTACAGTGTTAGGTAGAACACATAGAGGAGGTTGCTTGTACAGTACAGCCCATAGTCACAGTTTTTTTCCCCTTTGAACCCTCAACAAACATGTTTGTGAACGTTTATAAGGCCTGTCAACAGCAATGAAACTAATTGTTTTGTTTGTAAATGTTGCTCAGGGCCAGAACTGTGCTGTGGTCAATAGTGTTTTGAACTGAAATCACAATTTTCAATGTTCAGTGGTTCAGTGAAAGTATGTATCATTGAATCTTTGTTGAATTTGACCTCCATGTATTATATATGGAGAGTACTATAATAGTACTCTCCATTGTTCATATGCCAGTTTTTTGTATTATCTATTTTGGTGTTCATTGCTTGTTTTCTTGAAAGTAAAGAGCCCATTTGGATTGGTTGGAACCAGTGCTATAAAATTAGGACACAAAAACAAACTTCTCAACCCCCTGCCAGATCCTGCCAAACACAAATACTTGTGGACACAAGGGATTTTGTTTTTTCTCATAAACGTATACTTTGATCAGAGAAGACAAATTGGAAACAACTATTAACAAATCAGAAACATTTGACAGGGACAGCAAAACAACGCTGCTCAAAAGCCACATCAGCCAACAGTGCTCGGAAATAAAATTGTCGCTTTTCTGAAGACTTACAAAAACAGACATGAAAAGGAAACCCACAGAAATAATGCTGCCATCTGCATAAATTGAGAGGCCCACTCAATCCACTCCTCTTTAAGCTAAGGGTGAAGCTTCAGTCTGCATGGACTCCTGCATGGTCTTCATTCGGACATAACATGGTCCATTCATCTACTTCTGGAACCAGCTTGGAAGGCGATATGAGTTGAGATGGTTTCCCTTCATTGCACACTTCTACCGGGGCTCTTCCTGTGCGAGGCCAGTAGGTCCATCCTGCAGGTCGTGTCTGACAGACGGGCCTTTGCTGGCCCATGTTCTCTGACAGCCATTGTCTGTCAGGGCGCTCCACTGCGTCAGCTCTAATTATTGTTTTCATCGCGGGCCCAGAGACGAAATGACAGCTGATGTCTGATCCCCGCCATTAAACATCTGGCTTGCGAAGCTCTGCTTCAGAAAAGGCCTCAGCAGTCCGCCCTCTGGGCCTCGCCCCTTAGAATCGAAATAACAATAAAAACTTGACTGAAATGGGGGGGCGCATTTGTGAAGAAAGAGAGTGAGGGAGTGTTCTTTTTCCTCAGCAGTGTTCCATTCTTATGGCTCAAGATATGCGTAGCTCTTTTCTTTTTGAGGTGCATCTCTAGGAGTCTCGCACAGAGAATGGGACTGTCATTACAGATCTGGCGCCCCCTGCTGAAAGCCTTCCCACACTGACTAACATGCACAGAGAGTGGCCAGCACTGGAAAAGTGGCTGCCTGCTGTTTGTGAAAGTCTGAGGACAAGCTGTTGGACGTTTGGAAGTGCTGTCGGTTGTGGGTTGTCACAGTATTTGGGGGGGTTTTGTATAGACGCTCATAGACGGGGCAGCCGTGGCCTACTGGTTAGCGCTTTGGACTTGTGACCGGAGGGTTGCCGGTTCGAACCCCGACCAGTAGGCACGGCTGAAGCGCCCTTGAGCAGGGCACCCCCTCACTGCTCCTCGAGCGCCGCTGTTGTTGCAGGCAGCTCACTGCGCCGGGATTAGTGTGTGTTCACTGTGTGCTTCACTAATTCACGGATTGGGATAAATGCAGAGACCAAATTTCTCTCACGGGATCAAAAGAGTATATATACTTATACTTAGATGTTTTATAGGTAGCCAAGTGGTCAGCCTGGTCCTCATCCCATTCTCACATTCCCGATCAGCAATTGTTCTCAATTCTGACCTGTGGATGGATGGTGGATGCATAGTAGTGAATGCTTATTTATGTGACTGATGTTGGTCACACAACTCCTTTTTTTCCACTTGGGCTTTGAGGTAATGAGTACTTACCTGACTTGCAAGCAATTTTCAATTTACTCTCTTCAATTCCACTAGGCTCTGGAGACATCTCCTCTGGTGGGCCGAGTATGCCGCATTTCCAACATCACAACAAAGATGTTGAGAGTTTACAGAAAGATTACAGGATCACAGAAACCTTGCCAGTCGTTTGTCTGTGGGTTGAGAGTCACGTTGAAGACAGAAAGACAGAGAGAGGGGGAAAAAAAACCTCTGGCGTCGACAGCGGTTGTCTCCTTGGCTACAGACCAAACATGGTGGGCGCTGTTGGCTGGGAATTGAAGGACCCTGGGCTGCCTGGCGACGGTGTTTGACTTGAGGGTGGTTGGCGTTGGTGGATGATTGTTGTGGTGGGCACATGGTTATTCTGTGGGTTGTAGTGAGCTGTAGTGTCCTGCTAGCCCATAATAGACCAGAAAACATTCACAAGAAGTCATATTGTTAGTCTTGATTTGTTGGCATCTCAGTACCTGCCTGTGGGAGAGCCAGCTCATAAACACACTGTCATTTGGAAATTGTCTTCAATTGAAGAGAGGCCATCATTTGGCCTACTTAAACATCATGGGAAACATAAACACTCTTTCCTTTCTCTCTCTCTCTCTCTCTCTCTCTCTCTCTCTCTCTCTCGTTGTCACACACACACACACACACACACACACACACACACACACACACACAGACAGACACAGACACATACACAGACTCTTTCACAGTACAGCCCCGTCTGTGGTCCTGGGCCAGCTGGCTGGCGGGGAGAGCCCAGGAGCTTCCTCCCTTCACCCCAGGAGGTGGATGCAGTCGGCTGGCGTCCTCCCTAACCAGCCTCCCTCCCTCCTGCCTTCGGCGCTGGCTGGCGTGGGTCATCCTCCGCGCCCTCCTCCTCTTGTCGGATCTCCAGTAAGCCCAGGCCCTCTGTTACCCATGGCCAGAACTCATCTTGGGCCGCTGCCCCTATGTCCCCTCGCTCTCCTATGTCCATCTCCAGCTCTCCAGCGTGCAATCAGCCAGATTCCCACCACTGCGCTAACGGCACAATGACTTGTGTGCTGCTGTGTGTTCCACAGCTCTCCAGCAGTCTTTCATCACATGCGCATGCACATGCACGGCACGCTGGCCTCTAAAAAAAAGGACTGCAGTGGAGCTAAAAGTGTCTACTGTACGTATAAAAGAGCTGTTAAACGAGGAGGTGTGTGGTCAGTGCAGGGTGTCTGTCATTCTTCGTGGAAGCAAAATGCTCGGTGAAAGTGTTCTCTTTGAGAGTCAGCCAGAGGAGAGCTACTCAATCTTAGTATCAAGAGGACAATGTTGGCCACAGCTCCTGTGCTCATTCTTAAGAAGACCTCCTTGTATATATATCAGTGTTTCTTAACAGATCAAGTCTGTACGTTTTTGAAAATGTCCCCCCTTTCGCATTATACCCCAAACCAAAAACCCACTCATGGTATTGACCCTTCTGGAGGGGCTCTTTGTGGCTTTTGATCATTTTGCCATCATAACATTTTGAAATTGGCTCGTTCATAACGTTTTGTGGCCACAACCAAGAAGAGGGGGAGAGAAGAACAGGCTTCATTGAAAAGAAGTGCACTCTCAGCCTCTTTCCAACAGTTTGCGTCCAAGAGATAAACGTCCAGATTAATAATGCAGACCATATGTGAAATGCTGTAAGCCATATAATAGCAAATAATTTTACAACCTAAGGAAATATTACACCAGAGTAGATGACAAGAATGCCCTCCTTTTCTGCAATAGTCTGAACGGCCACATCTGCACATGGCTTGCGCAACGTAGCTCAGGCAAACCAGTAATTTTCTCTCACTGTTTTTTTCCCTCTTTTCTTCCTTTCTTTCATTCTTTCTCTCCCTCTCTCTATCTCTCCGTCAACTTCCGTCCAGATCATAAACCATCAAGCGGCGTGCGTAAGAAAATAGCAGAAGCCACGTTTCACTCGTTTGCCATTTTGAAAATAAACACTGTTAGCGGCGCGAATGTGAACGGCCACCACCACTGGCCTTTTTCACGAGGCCCCCCGGTCTGCTAAGCAGCAGCAGCAGCGACCCAGTGCCATTCCTCGGGTCAGCGTACGTTTCCAGTCAAGTTTTTTTCTCTCTCTGCCATGTTTGTTTTTACAAGCCAAAGTAAAACCTTCCTTGAGAATTAGTCCTGAAAGCCTTATGGGGAGAAAAAAACTCTCTCTCTCTCTCTCTCTTTCCTTTCCCTCCCTCCTTCTCTCTCTGTCTCTGTGCATCTGGGGGTAAGAGCTTTGAAGTCCTTGCCTGTCCTGAACAGAAATTGTGGCATGGGCACTGCGGGGCCAAGGAGTAGCCGAGTAGTTCACCAGTGAATTTCCTCGACCGGTCATTCCCAGGACCCCCTGCCAGCCCTTCTGCATGCCCCTTTGAGGTCTAAATTATGGGCTATTTAACTTCATCTCTCCTAATTACACTCTGAGCAAAAGCCGCAAATCAAATACCTATAGAGGAGAGACTTGCACTGACAGGCTAATATCAAGGGCTGGCTTTTTTTAGCGCCGTAGCTCTTTTATAACCAAACAGACTGGCTCAACTCAGTGACATGCATTATTGAAGTTCAGTTGCTTAGTGTACAGTGGTGTGGAGAGAGTGGGAGTAAAGGAAGGCAGAAAGAGAGAGAGAGAGAGAGAGGATGGGGGGGGGGAGGCAGATGAAGAGGGGAATTGAGAAAGATTAGTGTGCACTGCTGTGTATTAAATCATATAAATAGAGTAAGCTCTGTGTATACACTCTTTAATTCTGTATACACTGGTGTGTGTGTGTGTGTGTGTGTGTGTGTCCACACATGTATGTTCCTGCATCTGTGTGTGTGTGTGTATGTGAGAGAGTCTGTGTGCGTGTAAAAGAGTGGGCTGGCTACCTGCACTGTCAGCAGGGTGATCATGGCCTTGCATGTGTGTGTGTATGTGTGTGTGTGTGTGAGAGAGAGAGTTTGTGATCATGCGCCAGTGTTTATGTCTGTGTTTTACAGGGAACAACTACCTCTCTGGCTGTTTACCCTACGGCACATAGGTTTCCCCTTCAGTCCTCCTCTATTCACACACCTCCCTCATATCTCTCATCCCGGTTGGCTGTTATCTTTTCCGTCTCGTCCCCCCTCCTCCTCCTCCTCCTCCTCCTCCTCCTCCATCCCTCCCTGCTCCTTACTCCCCCCTTCTCCCATAAATGGTTTGATGCTTTAATCTAGTCCAGCTGTGGGGCCAAGATGAAAGACAGACACTTGCAGTTACGGAGCGAGGGATGAGAGAGGGGTAGTGGGGGGGGGGTGAGGGAGATGGAAGGAGGGAGGGAGTTTGGGGAGAGAGAAACGAAAGAAAACGGGAAACCGCAGCCCTCTGCCTGTCTGCACTTTGCCTCCCGGTGTCATTCCATCCCCGTGGCGCAGCCGCTACCTTTCCGTCTGTTCTGGCGCCAGCGCCGCCGACCTGACACCGCGCTTGCCCCCGTACCTGCCGCCCCGGCCCCGCCGGAGTCAAGGCCGCAGATGAAAGCCGCACAAATGCAGGAGAGAGCTGTTTGTTTTGTAACTCGAGCTTCTGACTCGAGAGTCCCGTCGCTCGTAGATTGCCACGCTGTCGCTGTGGCTTCTCATCTGCGTCAGGTCAGCTGAGCAGGACCTGATCGGTCTGGGTCTTTATAGTTCCCTTTATAGACTCAGTGGTGTTTTGTTGGGGCAATAAGAGATTTTGGACTTCCCTGTGTTTCTTAAAGGAACAAGGGATGGCCAAGTAGAGCCGAGTCCAGGCTGGGCCATCGCCGTCCCCTTCGGCAGTCGCTGTTGACTGACAACACTTCGGCAGAGGGCTTAGTGTGAAACATGAGCGGAGTCCTGCCAAGCAGCGGGATGAACCTGTCCAGGAATTCTTTATTAGGAATTTCCCCCGCCTGCCTGCCGTCTGCTCATCCATCCAGACAGGACAGTTGGGAATGATTTCCTGATATCTGTACACAGAAGAAGGACACAGCCTGATGCGTTTGGACAGTGATGTGTAGGAGGGAGGGAGAGAGAGAGTGCAACAGAAAGTGTGAGAGAGAGAGAGAGAGAGAGAGAGAGAGAGAGAGAGAGAGAGAGAGAGAGAGAGAGAGAGAGAGAAAGATCTGGAACCACATACGGAATGAATCAAAGTCCTTTCGGTGATTTCTGACATGTACATAATGTTGCACAGGGATGCCACGACGGAACACTTTCAGTTCAGTGTAGCCGACATCTGGACACTGACGGGCGCTTCGCAAATCAGAAGGGATGTTCCAGTGATGTCACCATGTCAAACACGCAGAGGAAATACACAGAGAGACAAAGCGACTCCGGCAGCTTCGCTGGCAGCCGGCAAGCCTAACGCACCAGACCGCTCTCTCTCTCTCTCTATCTCTCTCTCTCTCTCTCTCTCTCTCTCATGCTCGGCTACAAGTGCGTGAGTGATCCAGAGACACGGAAATTGATACGAAGTGACAAAGTCATAAAACACGGACCACTGACACACACGGGACACCGTGTTGCTGTGCATGTGTCATGTCGTTCTGGAGGGCCGCTATTTTTTCTCAGCACATTCATCAATGGAATGGGCCGTTAATAACATTCAGTGGTCCCTGGCCGGCCTCCCCAGTCGCCTATTCCTTACACCCAAATTAGCACAAACTAGACGAGCAAACGCACCCAGTTGGTGGTCAAATAGGTATATTGTTGTGCTTGGCTCCGACTGCATCTTGAGTATTGCAATCATTTTGTGCTCTGCTGCTAGTAATGCTTTTCACACATGCCGTTTGAGACGTCGGAATGGCGTTAGACGTCGGAATTGCGTTTTTTTTTTTTTGTTCATTTTGACATCCCTAAATATTGCCTCGGTAGCTGAATGTTACCACGGCTGGTGCATGTATGCTGAAGAAATGTTATATCAAAGCCATTCTGGCAGAGAATGGAGAAGTTGTAATACTCCTACTAAAGCCATTTTGGCAGAGAACGTAGTTTGTTAAACCCATGGGAGGGCATGGACAAGCCTTTGGCTGCAGCGTTTGTTAAAGGTGTTTAATATCTGTGAAGTGTGCCGGTCCAGTGGACTTTGCGGCTGCTTCTGTTGTCCTCAGTGAAACACAGTTCCACACCATCCTAGCAACACACCAGCACACCCCACAAGCTCTGAGTGAGTCTGTAGGCTCTGACCCTCAACCGTGAAGGGGTCGACGTGGCCGTGTTTGAGGGGGCCATGTGAACGGAGGGCCCACTTGTTCCTGTGTGGGCCCCAGCAGAGCCATTAGCGCCTGTGGGGACTCGGGTCTGTCTTTCTCCTCATCCTCAAGCTTTTCTCCTCTCCTCTCTCTTCTTTTCTTTCCTCTTCTCTCCTCTTCTCTTCTCTCCTCTTCTCTTTTCTCCTCTCCTCTCCTCTCCACTCCCCTTTCCTCTCTTGTCTTATCTTCTCCTCTCTTCATGTCTCCTCTCTTCTCCTCTCCTCTCTTCTCTTCTCCTCTCTCTTTTACTTTCCTCTCTTCTCCTCTCTTCACGTCTCCTCTCCTCTCTTCTCTTCTCCTCTCTTCTCCTCTCTTCACGTCTCCTCTCCTCTCTTCTCTTCTCTTCTCTTCTCCTCTCTTCTCCTCTCTTCTCTTCTCCTCTCTTCTCCTCTCTTCTCTTCTCCTCTCTTCTCTTCTCTTCTCCTCTCTTCACGTCTCCTCTCCTCTCTTCTCTTCTCCTCTCTTCTCCTCTCTTCACATCTCCTCTCCTCTCTTCTCTTCTCCTCTCTCTTTTCCTTTCCTCTCTTCTCCTCTCCTCTGTTCACTTCTGTTCGCCTCTCTTCTCCTGCCCTCTCTTGGGCACCACGCCAACATGGCATTAGTGGGCTGCAGGCAGCTGGAAACTCATTGTCACTGTGGGCTCACAGGAGAGAGAGGGGAAGAGATTCTTACACGCACATGCACACTCACACACACGTTTGCATACAATCACATATGCTCTCTCTCAAATGCATCCACACACATACCCAACACACACTCTGGCTCTTCAATCTGAATTCACCACCTGCTGTAAGTGTGTCATCAGTCTCAGCCTGGAGATAGAAACATCTCTCTCACACACACACACACACACACACACACACACACACACACACACACACACACACACACACACACACACACACACACCACATCTCTATAACACCCAGATTCCCTCTACAAATCAGGTGGTATTTTGGCAGCCGCCGCAGCTTGCGGTAGGTGTCATGGCAGAGAGCACGGCGTGTCAAACGTACCTTCGCTGTGAGGCGTTAATGAGTGTCTTGGGGTTCGGGTGCCCCGCTGGTTTCACTGGAGGGGAGCAGGGGATGGTGGGAGGCTCGAGTCTTCCCATAATCCCCCTGTGCCCTAAACCCTTAGAAGTGCAGCCAGCACCATAGAGCAAGAGACAGAGCTACACAACAGCTGTGATAACTCACCCCATCCCTGACATTCTCTCTCTCTCTCTCTCACTCTATCTCTCAGTGCAGACCTCTGTCTGTCTTTCTGTCTCTCTGTCAGCCCAGTTTCTTTCTCCTTTTTTGGCTGTTTCCCCTCTCCCCTGCACTCCCTAAAAACCCATACATCAATCTATCTTCCTAATGGATGTCTCTCCCTTGTGGGAATCTTACAATTATTAACATGATTCATTACCTCAATAAAATTGTCCGTATTAAAATCTCAGAGAACATTGACCATTTATGGTAGTCAGGGAGTTGTCCATAAAAGTGTTGCTTTGTGAGAGTCCTTACCCATCTGTTTGGTCTTTACATCTCTATATCATGTCTCACATGTATAGGTGAGATATGCATCAGATTCATACTGATGACACTGATATCATCTATACCATCTGTAATATGAAATGTCCATGTGCAGTCCTGCCTGGTGTCATGGTTAGTGTTTCTAAATTGATTGTGACTGCAGGCCTGTTTCCACTGCAAAATACTACAGAATGACTGAGAGTGACAGAAATATTACCCCCTTGCAGTGAAAGACAATGTTCTCATTGTGTAGACAAGCCACCAACGAGATCACAGTGTGTTCCTGTTCGCTGTCTAAGCGACATTAGCTCATCTTAGTTCCACACATTTTTCTTTTCGCCATCCAAGAAAATCCACAAGCCAGAGTTTTTCTTGTGCCATTTTGAAGAGCAGCCCGGTCCAAGACAGATAAAAACACACTTTCTGTGGAAACAGCAAACTCAGTCATAAATTACTTTGGTTCACTGGAAACCTTGAAAAGGGCATCCCTTAGCATTGCCAGTTTCTTTGCTTCTCGGAGGGGGTCAAACTGTTTCGTTTGGACCCGTGCTTGTGTCAGTGTTATTTGTGTAAGTGTGCGGCCGCAGTCTTCCCGGCTGCAGCTTGTTTATTTTCAAAGAAGTCCCCATGACTGGAACTAAAATCACTGCAGTGACCTCAGTGAGAGACTAGTCGTGCTTAGAGCTTGACTCAAGGGTTTGTAGGTGTTGGGATTGTCGTAATTTACGACGTCTCCTTGTCAAGTGCATGGGTTTTGCTTGTGTGTGTGTGTGTGTGTGTGTGACTGTGTTTACTTCTGTGCTGTGCATTTTCTCGTTCAAAGTGTGCACGAGGGATGTGTGTGTGTGTGTGGAGGACCTGAGTGATGTTCACTCTAATTGGCTGGTTGGCATGCACACACACACACACACACACACACACACACACACACACACACACACACACACACACTTTTGGGAGCGAAACGGAAAAAAAAGAAAGAGCCCTGCCCCCGGCAAGCGAGGCGAGCGAGCGAGCGGCAGACAGCGCACCTTGGGTTCACCCCTGATGCTGGCACGGACCTCGGCTGTTTCCCTCGACCCCACCACCCTCCAGACCCCCACTCCCCATCAGCACTCCCTCCTGGACCGACCCCAGCTATAGCTCTCTCAGTCTCGCGCATGCATACGCTCACACAACACCTCCGATCCCTTCACGTCCCACACAGGCCTCCTGAGGAGAGAAACATAAGACATGTTGAGTGTTTGAGGCAGCCACGGGTACGTTTAAGGTCATACACACACTCACACACACACACACACACACACACACACACACTCTCTCACACACACGCATACACGGTATATACAGTCCATACTAGTTCCCCCTGCAGAACCTAGGACGCCCTCCGTGGCTTGCGAGGATTTGCTTTTTAGCTTTCATGTTTGGTGGGTTAACACGAAGGCCAGACATCTTGTTTTTATTTTTCCGTTGGTTGTGTTTAGGAGGGAAGGATTTTTTTTTTTTCGGTTTTAAAAAAATGGAATTCTATAAATAGCAGTCACCCGGAGCATGGCCTGTGTGTGTGTGTGTGTGTGTGTGTGTGTGTGTGCTTCGCACGCCTCTGGCCGCTCTTCAGCGGTCACGGAGCCGCGGGGCCCGAGCCAGCGGCCGAAGATCATCACAGAAACGTTCCGGCTCTTTAAGCGAAGAGGAAGAAGAGGAGGAGGATGGAGGAGGAACGTACTCTCTCACTCGCTTTCTCTCTCTCTTCTCTCTCTCTCTCCTTTCTTTTCCACCACAAATCTCTCCCTCTTGTGTGAGTTTGTTTGAAGGTTAAAGAGGAGTATGGGAGGAGGAGGCAAAGTAATGGAGGGGGTTAGTCATGGGGGGGTCGGTAGTGTGTGC
>NC_063203.1:15473002-15475502 GCF_017589495.1 Alosa alosa | reverse complement strand
GGCACAGCCAGTCTAAAGTGGACGGCTTTACATTTAATGGAGCAATAAAAGAAGAAGAGAGTTAAAGGGGAATGAGGCTCCAGGCGGCACTCTATAGCGCCTACAGTACCGATCGCTCAGCCCACATAGCGGGACTTGAAAGAGTCAGGGCGAAAGCAGAGGAAATTGCTGCAGTCATGCTAAAGCAATCAGAGCCTGGACGTTCCCATAAAGAGCGCGGGGCAATAATATTTAATAAGCTGGCCTGGCGTTCAGCACACGCCAGCTCCTGTCCAAAATGAACAGTGTGCCCCGCAAGGCTTGCTCAGTTTGGGGAGGGCTGGGGAGTGGGGGAGGAGGGGGGTGGGGTTGGGGGGTGTGATGGCAGCCAATCAGACAGTCTGATCTTCAGTGGCGGTCTCTCCTCCCTCTGGTTTTCCCTCCACACACATACACAGTCACTCTCCCATACACACACCCTGTCTCTCTCCCACACACACACACTTTCTGTCACAGACATAAACACACATACAGTGTACTGTACACACACACACAACACTGACACACACACACACACACCCACACACACACACACACACACACACACACACAGAGGGTCTTATAACAGATTACTATTGTCATCGGGAGGGACATGAACGTACAACTCTCCTCCTTCAAATCATTGTTCCTCTGAAGTTGAAGCCAGGGAAAGTTCAGTGGGAGAGTTCAATGGCAAACCTCCACATAACAGTAGTCGACTCCCCCCTGTTACCTCTAACATCAGACAGCTACAAGGACGGTAGCAAGTTTTCATTTCTGTTTGGTTGCGTGGGAAGTGGGTGTATATCAGTTACGATTTACCGAAGCTAAGTATGATTAGATGGCTTCGAATTTTATGTTATGGAAAGAAATGATTTGTGGTGGGACTGTGGGAAAACATTCTGTGACCTCAGTCCCCTGTCTCTCCTAATCTGCGCTTATAGACAGTCTATTAAACCCAAAACGTTGCTTTTACCCTGAACTGAGTAAGCTACATAATCCATCATGATCAACAGAAATAATTCTGTGGTGAGTCGCACAAACGTACCATATTCCATAGTCGGTATGGAATGAAAAGCTAATATTCTCGTGTCCTTAACCACCAGGGCGGGCTGAACTCCGTGGCCTATGTGCGTGTGGACCTGCTCGACGTCAACGACAACCGGCCCACCTTCTACCCGCTCCAGTACTCCGTCAACCTGAGCACGCAGAGCGCGCCGGGCACCTCCGTCGTCAAGGTGATAGCGCACGACCCCGACGCTGGCGTCAACGGACGGGTGACGTACCGTGTACTACCAGGAGGGGGCTCACCATTCTTCACACTCAACAAAGACACAGGTGGGTGGCCAGCCAGCCCGCGTGAGCCGTTCTCACCACTCCTATTGTGGAAAAGAACTCCTCTTTTATGGAGTCACCTCAACAATTACTCGCTGGGCTCTCCCGAGCGGAGACTACGACTCTGAGTACACGTTTCTGCTAAAGACATTACGGTGGCTGTACTTTTGTTCCCAGTGCAGATGAAAGAGTGTTATTATTCAAATCCCCCTAACGGGTGTCTTTCTCTGATGGCTTAATGCCTCGTGTGAATGTAACCGTGCCTTAGAGTTCCAGAGGGCTCATCGTGCCTTTTGCCTTTGAAGACTTCATATTGCCCTTTTTAGATGAAAGATGAAAGGGCCACTGTTTGTAGATTTTGTTTCCCGACTGGTCTGTTGAAGTTGGCTGGCTTCGCTCCACGCAAGACTATGGCTGTATGTTGGTCTTCTGTTCCTTATTCCTACTTCTCTTTCTCTCTCTCTCTCTCTCTCTCTCTCTCTCTCTCTCTCTCTCTCACACACACACACACACACTCACACACACTCACAGGTGTCATCTCACTCTCGCGCTCGCTGCATGGAAAAGCCAACACGGTCATCCCCATGGTGATATCGGCGCAGGATGGGAGTGGCCTGACGGCGCTGGCGAATGCACGGGTCAACATTAGCGTGGTGGCCGGCCTGGTGGCGCCCCCTGTATTTGAGCAGGTGAACTACTACTTTACCATCACCGAGGATGCCCTGAGGGGGACAGAGGTGGGAGTGGTGCGGGCCAACACCAAGATTGGTGAGTGGAGATTCACACACACACACACACACACACACACACACACACACATAAATTACCTCATTCTCACACATTTTGTACATCTGTATTCTGTTCAAATACTTATGTACATACCCTGACAAACGAACATACATACATTCACCACATCAGATTCTTTAGACCATATGCATGCCCAATGTTCCACACACAAATACACACATGAATTCATAAAAACACTGAACGCATGCTCACACGCACAGGCCTACACACACACACACACACACACACACACACACACACACACACACACACACACATATACACACACACATAGTCAGACCTCACATAGCTGCATTTATCAGTCACAGAGGATTATATATCAGAATGTGCTGAAAGGATT
>NC_063203.1:15268002-15468002 GCF_017589495.1 Alosa alosa | reverse complement strand
CCCAGAAACAACACCATCGAAGAAAAGGTATTTTTAGACGTGTAATTGCAGGTGCTGGGAAAAGATGCAGCTTTTTTTTTTGCGTCCTGCTTTATGAAACTTCAGCTGATGGTTTTTCTCTCCAGTCTCCCTTTGGAGGAGAGAGTGGGGTGTGAAACGCCTGCAGGGCTGGTGTGGCTGATGCACTCCCAGCTGAG
Organism: Alosa alosa; assembly: GCF_017589495.1. Lineage (NCBI taxonomy): Eukaryota > Metazoa > Chordata > Actinopteri > Clupeiformes > Clupeidae > Alosa > Alosa alosa. The sequence goes on along the minus strand of NC_063203.1, from coordinate 15,467,805 downwards.
CTCTGATAGAAGCCAGCTGTAACCTGCCCGGTGATGGAGGCCGTAACTCCATAACTTCAGCACTTCTAATACGGTAGCATCCTCCTTTGAACATCAGGGCAGGCTCACGCGAAAAGACTTGGTGAAACGTAATCAAGTTAATATTTCATAAATAGCGGTGGTAGTGCGGCAACGAGACCCTGATCCTCCGGACCCCCTTTTGCCGTAAATCTTAATCCAGCTTTTGTGGTCTGGAAAGTAGAAGCAGCCAGTGAGGAGAGGTCTTTAAATCATTACTCTCCCCAAGCCCGCTCGCTTTCCCTCTAAAGCAGAGAGTGAGAGTTAAAAATTGATATGTAATTGGATTAAAGCGGAGCGACTTTGGGCGCTCTCTGTTGACACATCCCTTGAAGATGTCATCATTTTATTTGAGGCTTCCTCCAAGACCAGGGTCCAAGCACATAGGAAGTGACCTCATGTTAATTTGGAGAACCCTCCCCGGCGTTTTCAATCGACTGTTTAATGTGCATTTAATTACCCATTGTCATATTAAGTTGCACTAGGTCGGTTTTGACTGTCTCTAGGCTTGCCAGTGGGTACAGTTCACATGAAACAGGTTGTTATTTTTGAATGGATTCAATGCACTAAGGGAAAAAAGGGCCTATTTAAGAAAGAAAGAAATGCTCTCTTCTATAAAAAGGACCTCCAAGTTTGATGCAGACACCGTCCAAAGCCCATTTTTCAGTGCTTCGTTTTCACTATAAGGGAACTCTCGTCACAGTGAGTCAATTACTGGTTTGGGATAGGGGTGAGCTTTATTAAAACAGCGTGTCAACTACGGAGTGGGAGCTCGTTGCGTGTTTCCATATTAGGCTCCGAGGCGCATTTGCTTTGAAGTCCTCTTGATTGGCCCATCATAAGTCTTTGTAAAACTGGGGGTGTTTTCTGAAAGCTGTGCCCTGTATCCTAATATGAATGTTCTGACTATTTCCTATTCTGATTATGTTTACTTTAATCCTTTATTATTTTTCCTGGCAACGATGCCCTCATCTGATTAAATCTGATTAACGCTAGCAGGCATGTTGTTGAAGTCTGTAAAAACTGCTAAAAAGTTTTGTTTTTCATCCCGGGGTGAAAAAAAGAAGCATAACGAGGGAATGCGGTCTACAATATGTTTTCATTTTCTAAGCTTCCAGTGGCTGTGGTGACTTGAGCATATTAAGGCATTCATTTGAACTGTTGAGTGGAACGTAGCATATCTATGAGGTTTGGCTTTGTAAAAAGAACAGTAGAACGCTTGCCAGGGTAACTCTTGTTCCTTTCTGAATTGTATGAAAACCTCTGTTCTCATTTTGCAGGTCTTGAGCTCGAGCAAAGGCAAGGCCAAAGCCAACTCCCGGTCGGTGTCTCTCACCTCCACGGAAGGGGCCAAACCGGGCTCCGTCATTGGCTCGGTCAGGTCACATGATGCCCAGGAACTTCCTGAGACTGGTCAGGTCACCTACACGGTGGTCGGCGGAACGGACCGCGACGGCACGTTTGTGGTAGACCGACTGACAGGAGACGTCTACTTGGCGCGGGAGCTGGACTATGAGAGGGACTCGCGCTATTCGATTCACATTGAAGTGGTGGACTTCTCCTCAGCCCTCCCAAGTAGCCACATGGTTCTGCTGGACATCGATGTGCAGGACAGCAACGATCATGCCCCGCACTTCCCTGAAGACCCCGTCACCATTGTCATCTCGGAAAGCACGGAGCCTGGCACGCCCGTGTACACCTTCCAGGCCTCGGACGGAGATGGCAGCGGGCCTAACAGCGAGCTGCACTACACCATCCAGCAGCAGTGGCCTGCAGACCCAGGGCTCCTGGACCTGGACCCAAACACCGGGGTGCTCTCCCTGGGCATGCCGCTGGACCACGAGACCACCTCCTCCCTGGTGCTGGTGGTGCAGGCCACCGACTCGCCGCTGAACGCCAGCCAGCGCCGCTTGGGCTCGGTGACAGCGCGCCTCTTTGTCACGGACGAGAACGACAACGCGCCGGTCTTCGCCTCGCCCTCTGCGGTCAGCGTGATGGAGGACCAGCCGGTGGGGTTCGTGGTGCTGTACGTCATGGCGCGCGATGCTGACCAGGGTGAGAATGGACGCGTGTCCTACCGCATCCAGACGGGAGACTCGGCTGGAAAGTTCAGCCTGAACCCCAGCACTGGTGAGTCTTTCATCCCCTCACTTCACACTCCGCACGGAACACCACTCATTTTCTCACTTACAGCAGTCCCTCTCTCTCTTTCTCTCTCTCTCTCTCTCTCTCTCTCTCTCTCTCTCTCTCTCTCTCTCTCTCTCTTCTCCTGCCTCCAGCCAGACCCTTTTCCCTGCCAAGGGCTGTGCTCACATGCTCTCAATCAGGTCTCTGTGTGTATCCATTCCCATGAAACATCGAGCCGACAAAAAAATAACGCCGAAGTGTCCCACACTCTGCCGGACTGCTGGTAGCTATTAAGACGTGGCCCGCAAACTGCAGTCGGGGCTGCGAGGGAAGGTCTGCACTAACACCAACATGAGCTGTTTGGATCCACAGGGACTTGGTTGTGGTGCCTAAGACACGCTTTAGCAGCCCCCCCTCCTCCTCCTCCTCCCTGCCCCCTTTATCCCACAGCCCTGCCTCCAGGTTTTAGTCAGGAAATACCACTCCCTGTCCAACTGTCCCTCAGGACACAAAGAAGGATGAAAGTGGTCTGAAAAAAGGGAAAATCTGTCATGCATGTAAAACGTGCACAGACCACAGAACATGCTCTCCTTGAAGTGCCCTCAGCTGTGTTGGTCATTTGTTAAAATAATGACACAGCCCATCCTCCGAGCACCTGGTGTGCTCCCGTTCCGGCATTTGCCAGATGAGGAAGTTGTTTTTACCCCTTTTTTGTTTTTTCCTTTTATGTTTCTCATTTTTTCTTTTTACATTGCCCATCATGAAATTAGGCAGAAAGTCAGAAAACTTTTATTTGTTCCTCGACAGAGCCTCAAGGGTTTTACATTTGTTTTCGGAAATCTGTGTAATTTCAGTTCACCTGAAGCTAGCATGTCTCTCAGTGCTCCCGACTTATGCGGAGCCAACGAGGTCGAGGAGCAGCAAACATCTTCATTCCTTTTTCCCTACACACTGTGTCTTATCACAAGCTCGGCTTATGGGCAGGATTGCTGGGGAGTCAAACTGGCTGAAAACATTTGAGCCTGTAATTCTTACCAGATTAGAGGCTCAGGGGCAAGTTATCTCAGCACTCGGCAGATAGAAAACGAACGAAAAGACAACACACACAAAAAAGCGAGACTTTAAACAGAGCCGAAAACAGCCTGCAGCGGCTGCAGCAGCCTCTCCCTCCCTTACACCCACCCTCCGTCGGATGCGGCTCAGTCCAAAGCATGAAATCGAAATTGAATCAATGCAAAGCCCCCTCGTCCCCACTACTCAGTTAGGTAGGGGTTAATGACGTGCCGAGGTTGCCTTTAATTTCGTCGGGGCACGGCAGACTGGATTGTGTTGCGTGTCTAGAGAGCGTGTTTACCCTTTCTCCTCCCTGACCCCCCCTAAGGCTGTGTCTCTGTGGAAAAAACTCATAAACTGCAGCCAGATAGTTAGCTGCAACAGAGGCGGCGTTGGTTGGAGTGGGGTGGGGGTGGTGGTCAGTGGTGGTGTGTGTGTGTGGGAGGGTGATGTTGGGGTCGGTGGTGGCGTCAGCCAGCGGCACAGTGGGCAGGTAGGGCCGAGTCATAAACAAAAAACGAGAGAGAGGAAAAAGGAGAGGTCTTAACTCTGATCAGCCTCTCCCACGACAAGTTGCTCCCGCCCTGCGTTTTCGCACCTCATTCCCGTTGCCACAGAAACGTGGCGGGGGCTTGCTCGTTAAGGCCATTAACCCGCTGAATCGCTCCGCACGCATTGCATGCGAGCGTCGACTGTGGTCCCTCCAAACGGCGGGCTTACTTAACAGCGTGCCTCTGCATTTGGCAAGCGTGCGGCAGGCCTCGTTAGCGTCTCACACACTCTCCAACAGAAACAACAGCTCAAAGTGCAAGAGAACCAAGTTTTCTGCTAACGAATACTTCATCTGTCAAAATCCTTTCTCCTGACTCTCCAGGTTCTTTGTCCATCCTCAAGCCCCTTGACAGAGAAGAACAGGACCTTTACAATCTGACCGTCATCGCTGAGGACCATGGGATGCCCCAGCACTCCACTACGCAGGTGCTGTCGGTGCAGGTCATCGACGTGAATGACGAGGTACCCTGGTTCGAGGAAAGCCAGTACGAAGCCTTCGTCACCGAGAACCAGCCTGCAGGGTTCTCAGTGCTGGTGGTCTCAGCTTCTGATCTAGACCAAGGTGGGTTGTGAATCATGTTCCCAAATTCAACTAAATAATTTCACACAGGTTTCATTTTTGGGGATTATTGCGATTCTATGTAGATCACAAAAGTGATTAAAACGAATGCCTCTGAAGTGTCTGCTTTCTGCTAGTATGCAAACAAACCCCCCTACCTCCACCTAGAGTGTGTGTGTGTGTTTTGTTGGCACTTTGCACATCACCAGTTGGTTTTAATTGTCAGTAACACTTTGGGGCTGGTGGAGGAGGGGGAAGAAGCACATTCTCCTGGACTTAGTCAGGAGCATATAAAAGAGAAGGATTATAAACTCTCACTCCCTCTAACTCTTTCTCTCCCAGCCTCGCTCTGCCCTTCTCTCTCTTTCTCTGTCTCTCTCTCTCTCTCTGTCTCTCCAGGAGCAATTAATGAAGTAAACAGGTGTCTGTGCCAGACTCGTTCGGGGTTAGCACGCTATCTGGCATCTAGGTACCAGGGGGAGAATGATTGTGGCCAACTGCTTAGACAGCAAAATAAACTACAAACAAATAAAAAAAAAAACAAGGGAAAAAAAAACAACCTGAGGAGCATAAAGGAAAAAAAACAAGGCATGCTGCTATGTTTACTCATTTCGTGAGAAAACTCAATTGCCCCTTTTTTGCACATGGCCGTGCGTCACGAGCACAACTTTTCTTTTTTCCCCTTTCTCCCAGTGCACATGGAGTTAATTTGGGAAGTGTGACTTCCAGTAATTGGTGGTTGTCTCTGTCTGCATTTCTCTGTCTCCTCAGGGACAAACGGCCTGGTGACCTACGGAATCTCCGGCGAGGACGGCTTTAGTATCCACCCAACGACCGGCATCATCACCACCAGCAAAGCCCTGGACAGAGAGACCCAGGAGCTCTACACTGTGACAGGTACAGCATTACCCCCAGTCTGCAGTAACAGATTTGCAGTACAGTGGAAAGAAAACAGGCGTTTGGCTCCGTCACTGAAAACCTGTCAAGATAGTATCCACTCGGCTAATGTATGAATGTTATGACTGGTACAGGTTCTTTCCATCATTTTCAGTTTTTATGTATTTTCAGATCATAATTCTTTTTCCACTAAGTGGATTTGAGATTTTTACGCTGTTCCCCTGCTCAATAGAAGCAATGTTAACAATGAGCCGGTAAAATTTCTCTCGACAGTGTACGCCAAGGACGGCGGACTCCCGCCAAATTTTGCCAAAGCAACAGCGAAGATCACAGTCTTGGACGAGAACGACAACAGCCCAGTGTTTGGCAGAGTGTACTACAGTCTGGATGTGCCTGAGAACCAGGAGTCTGTAGTACTGTTCACACTGAGGGCCACTGACCAAGACACAGGAGACAGCGGGGAGATCACATATAAAATCACAGGTGAGAAAACTCTTTCAGTACTCTTTCATGCTGCCAGGTACACAATGCTTTTATCCAAACAGACTTTACTCGTGCCTGTTTTGCGTTAGGTAGATTTTATAGTTTGATACTTTTTCCACCGCTTTCCAACTAAGTTACTTTCCTTAACGCTGATGTTTTATCTAGGTGAGTACTATCCACTCTGTTTACTATGATGTGTTGTCATGCCTTCACCTTCTTTTCTTTTCAGAGGGTGACCTCATGGGTGACTTCCGTCTGGAGAGAGGTACAGGAGTGTTGTCCACTTCCAGACCGTTAGACCGGGAGAAGAAGGCTAAGTATGCGCTGACCATCATGGCCATAGACCAGGGCACCCCACCTCGCAGCGCTAGCACAATAGTAGAGGTCGCCGTCCTGGATATCAACGACAACAGCCCGCTCTTCCAGAGCAGTAGCTACACCATTGATGTCTCTGAGGACACTCCCGAGAGCTCACCAGTGCTGGAAGTAACCGCCACAGATGCTGACGAGGGCCCCAACGGCCAGGTCCTGTACTACCTCAGCAAGGAGGCCGAGGGCATGTTCTTGGTGGACGAGCAGTCAGGGCGCATCTTCACGGCCACGCCTTTAGACCGGGAGAAGAAGGCCTCGTACACCTTCCAGGTGTGGGCGGTGGACTCCGCTCCGGCCGCCCCGCGCAACTCCACCGCCCAGGTGGCCGTGCACCTGCTGGACGTCAACGACAATTCGCCTTTCTTCGTGCAGGACCCGCTTGTCATCAACATCTCCAGTGCACAGGCACAGGGCCACCGCACCCTGGCCACCATGCGGGCCGAGGACAAGGACTTCGGGGCCAACGGGTCCGTGTTTTATCGCTTCGCCACCCCCGTGAGGGGCTTCGCCATCAACTCGCTCACGGGGGCCATCCAGGCCACGGAGAACCTGCAGGGGCTGACGCAGAGTCAGCGGACGCTGATCGTAGAGGCCATGGACCAGGGGAGCCCAGCCCAGTCGTCATTTGGAGTGGTGGTGGTGTACGTGCGGGAGCAGCCGTACCGGGGAATCCGCTTCTCACGGAACACCCGCGACGTGAGCCTTCAGGAGAACGCAGCCCAAGGTGTGTTTGGATTTCATTACAAACTATTTAGCGTGTTTACTAGATATCTCTAGAGGACTGTTTACAGTGTGCTATCTCAAGTATGATAAGTGTTTTGTGTGCATGTGTTTTTCAACATGAAGTAGTGTTGTTAGTATTGCATTCAGTGTATCCATGGATAATACTTCCTGGGACCCTTCTGTGAGTTCAAGCAAGTACGTTAGATTGTTACAGCAGTAAACAGGGTTCTTGAGCAGTATGGAAAAGTATAGAAAAGTATGGAATTTGAGTTTAGTATTTTCCAGATCTGGATAAGCAAAAATTGTCTTCTGGAATTTTGAAATGGAAAATGTGTAGGTGTCTGTGCAAAACATAACACACTGAGTTTTGTCTGTTGTCAGGTACTGTTGTTGTGCAGACTCAAGCTCAGTATCCTGATGGCTCTCGCAATGGCATCAGTTACAGCATCTTCAGTGGCAACAAGCTTCAGTCCTTTGGAATTAGTGCCACTAGTGGTGAGTTAATGCAATAGCACTCTGTGAATGACACCTTCACACTAATCATGGCTAACAAACCAAGTAATTGCCTGGGTTCTTTGTTATGATGTCTAGGTGAAATTTGGGTTCAGAACTCTGTGGGTCTTGACTTTGAGGAGACGCCCAGGATCCGTCTTGTGGTGAAAGCCGAGACTGCATCCTCCAGCTCCTTCATGGCTGTCAACCTGATCCTTCAGGACGTCAATGACAATCTGCCACGTTTCCAGCTGCAGAACTATGTGGCATATGTCAGGGAGGCACAGGGCTATGATCACCCTATCATCCAGGTGCAGTAACGGGTTTCCCCTGGCTTCACTGTTATGGTTGGCTTTTGTGAATGTGTGAAGTTGTACCATGAAAACACACTCTGCCTCAAACTAAGCAGATCTGGAAATTTTCACTGCCGCTGAGAAGTGGTTTCACCTTGTTATGTCGATGTTTTCATTGTCCCAGTTGAAAACACTGGCTAAGCTCTGCCATGTAGCCAAACCATGCAGTATCCCCCCTCTCTTGAAACCAGAAGTTCCAAGTCTAATATTGCTCACTGGTTCACGTTACGCTGGAACAGCTGTTGCAAATCTGGCTTTATTTTCATTTGCAATTTCCCTGGTAATTTCCTCAGGTAATGGCAGATGACCTCGATCAGGGTCAGAACGGTCAGGTGACCTACTCCATAAGGTCGTCATCCATGAGTGGGCTTTTCAAGATCGACCCTTTGACCGGCAGCATCACAACAGCTGCTATCATGGACAGAGAAATCTGGACACAGACAAAGTAAGACTTTCTTTATTGATTTTGTCATATAGCGTCCATTTTGACATACCTAACTTTTCAACAGCCTATAGTATCTCTGTTGGCTTGTTTGTCCACTGTTTCCAAGACAGCATCATGATTCATTCACAAACCTGTTCCAAAGCTGAATTTAATAATACATCTCTTCTTGGACCATCCTGAAATGAGGCGATGATGTAATTACCAGATAACACATCGTAATGCCTGAGCAAAAGCATGAGATGAGGCTCTCTTATATGTGTTACCCTAACACCACTCCCCCCCTCCTCCCCCCAGACTTGTTGTCACAGCAACTGACCGTGGAACCCCCAGGCTGGCTGGCTCGGCCACCCTCACTGTCATCGTTGTGGACCTGAACGACAACAGCCCCACGATCCCCATACCCCGTGAGGTGCGGGTGCCAGAAAGTGAGTGATCTGAACCACACTGACGTAATCAAAGAGCTGCGTGCTCATTCTGTCTCTCTTTCTCTCACTCTTTGTTTCTCTCTCTCTCTCTCACTCTCTGGAACACATTGTCTCAGGTTGACTCAATTAGGAGCCTCTGTTTTTGCCAAGTTCTTCACAGCTCATTTCCTGTGTAATGCTGCAAAGCTATTGCATATCCAAAGGCTCGCTAACATCAAAATGTGCTCATGGTTTTCATACAAAATACTGTGATCATAGAGGTAAAGCTAGTGTTACACTGACATTATGTGCAACATATATTTTAATGTCAATTGATCTCCAGCTGCTAGAAATATTTGAATTTCTTTTTTGTTCTTATCTTATTTTCCCAAACAGACACAATGATTGGCACAGTGATTACCCAGGTAACAGGGAATGATGTGGATTCTGGCCCGGCCCTTTCATATTCCCTGCACCTTGATTCCTACGCACAGGGGAAGTTTGGGATACACCGATATGGGGGTGGGGTGTCTCTGACAGCTCCCCTAGACTTTGAGGAAAGGACCTGGTACACGTTGACCATTCGCTCCTCAGACTCCCAGCATTACAGTGAGGCAAACCTTACAATCCTGGTGGAAGATGTGAATGACAATGCCCCCACATTTACTCAAGACCTCTACCAGGTACAGAAATGGACTGAGCGTGTTAAATTTGGATCAAATGCTTTACTAATAACAGATGATTGATCACAAGTCATGTGAGATTTGCATTTCTTACAGTCAGGAAAATATTTTTTTTTATTTAATTTGAATTAGTCTCGAAACAAAACATTTCAGGGTTTCTGTCAATATCTTACATTGTAGGTGACATTACCAGAACATTCTCCAACTGGAAGTGCTGTCATCACAGTGACTGCCACAGACAAAGACACTGGAGAGAATGGAAAGATCTCTTACAGAGTGATGTCATCAACAAGAGACATTTTCTACATTGATCCTAACAATGGTACACCAACTCTATTAACTCTCTGGGTTTTGTACTCTCTTGAATATGAATACAGTATAAGAATGCAGTAGCCTATTAAACTGCAATGAGTTTAATCACATTTTTGTGCTTTGGCAGGTACACTGTTCATCAACCAGAGAGCGGAGTTCCACTCTGAGCGTCCATCCATCCTTGTTGTGATTGAGGCTCAGGATGGAGGCAGCCCACCTCTGAGTGCCTTCACCACCGTCCAAGTCCGTGTGTCTGACGTCAACGACAACGCTCCCATGTTCCAGCAGTCTGAGTACAGAACCACAGTGTCTGAGGACGAACTCCCTGGGGCCACCCTCCTGAACTTAGAGGCTGTGGATGGGGATATGTCCCGGGAAAACTGCGGATTTGACTTTGCCATTGCCAGCGGGAATACCGGAAATGCCTTTCAGATTGAGAGCAGCGTCCGCTTCCTCGAGGGCCGGGGTTTCCAGACAGTCGGCTCACTTGTGTTGGCCGATCGGCTAGACTTCGAAGCTTTGCCCAGCTACAACCTCACCATCGTGGCTTCGGACCGCGGCATCCCCCAGCGCAGCTCCAGCGTGCCCGTCCTGGTCACGGTCACAGATGCTAACGATAACCCCCCGGCCTTCAGTCGTGCTGAATACAGCGTGGTCCTCAGTGAGAATGCCGCAGCCGGGACCGAGGTCTTGCGTTTGTCTGCTGTTGACCCAGACTCCAACCCCAGTGGTGAGGTCAACTATGTGATCAGCTCTGGAGATGACACGGCCCTCTTCTCTTTGGACAAGCGGACAGGGGCGTTGCGTCTGAAGCGCTCCCTGGACAGCGAGAGGCAGTCATCCCATATGCTCATTGTCCAGGCCTCAGACGGTCGGGGTCACTTTGCCCTGGCTCCTGTCATTGTGGAAGTCAAGGACATCAACAATAACAAGCCCTATTTCCCCTTAAAGAAGCTGACAGCAAGCATTCGTGAAAACCAACCACAGAATGCTTTGGTCACCATGCTTCATGCTATTGACCATGATAATGGAATGTTTGGCCAGTTGAAATATTTCATGATGGACAAATCAGGTGATGGTAAAGACTCATTTTTAGTCAACCAGACCTCTGGAGAAATAAGGGCCCGTTTCACGTTTGATTTTGAAAAGGTGAACTCTTTCAGCTTTGTGGCCATAGCAATGGATGCAGGCAACTACTCAGCCTCAGTCACAGTGCAAGTATATGTGACCGGCGAAGATGAGTATGATCCTGTTTTCACCACGTCAGATCTCGCATTTCATGTGCCTGAGGGAGCCAGGAAAGGACAGAGCATCGGTCAGATTCATGCAAAAGACGAAGACAGCGGTGTCGATGGTATTGTTCTGTACTCTCTTGCCGACAACTCTCCCTACTTTGAGGTTAACACGTCCACAGGGGTGATATCACTGAAAATGGACAGTTACAGCAGACACGTGAGCCGCTCCAAGAGGGAAACTCGTCAGATGACCCTGGACGTCATAGCCCACAGCCCCTTGGAAACGTCGCGGGTGACCACTGCCAGGCTAACCATCGATGTCACACACACAGCTTTTGGCCTGGCCACAGATGTAAACATGCTGCTCATTAGCATCATAGCCGTTTCCCTGGCTATGGTCATCATCTTGATTGTAATAGCCGTGGCATTATTCTTGTTCCGGTCCAGACGGCAGAAGGAGAGAGAGGAACGCGAAAGGATATCTTCTTCGGGCACTGTATTACAGAAGCTCGACGAAACCAAAGTCGACAGAAATGACCGTATATATCACCAGACACTGCCTGGTTATGCACCGGAGACCCGGGTGGACCCAGGAACCGGAGGGGGTCCCTACACAAGGGGCGGATCTCTGGACCCCTCTCACTCCAGTGGACGTGGCTCTGCCGAAGCAGAGGCAGCCGAGGACGACGAGATCCGGATGATCAACGAGTACCCGCGAGTCTCCAGCATCTCCTCCTCCATGCAGGAGCACATATCCGCTCGTGGGCCTGACTCTGGCATCCAGCAGGACGCAGATCAGCTCTCTGACATCTCCTGTGAACCAGGGATGGACGCCAACCAGTGGTTCAAAGGGAAAAAGCTGGGAAGCTTGAGCGGGACCCTTTTGTCTGGCCAGCTCCCCGTGTACCGAGATGAGGGCGGCGGTTACTTGGGAGTGGGACGGGGGCTCAGCATCTCCCACCCCAAAGACTATGCTTTTCCAGAGGACGGGAAGCCCGCCGTGGACGGCTCCCTCACGGCCATTGTGGCTAGCGATGAGGAGCTGAGGGGCAGCTACAATTGGGACTACCTCCTGAACTGGTGCCCCCAGTTCCAGCCTCTAGCCAACGTCTTCACCGAGATCGCTCGACTCAAAGATGAGAGCGCTCCTCCTAACCCGCGGAGGCCCTTCCAGCCGAAGGCCAAGCCTGACCCCAAACCCAGGATCGACCCTCCGCCACTCATCACCAACGTGGCCCATCCGGGGGCTAAAACAGTGCCCCCAAAGCCCGCGGTGGGCCGGACTTTCCCTCAGCTAGCCTCCCTACGCCGGTCACCCCTCAGCAACGACGGGTCCATCTCGTCAGTTGCCATGTCGCCCAGCTTCTCCCCGTCCCTGTCCCCCCTTGCTGCTCGCTCCCCAGCCATATCGCCCTTCGGGGTCACACAGGGGCCCCCGGCCTCCCTCATCAGCACCACAGAGCACTCTCTGGAGCACAGTGAGGAGGCTGAGCTGAGGATCTAGACTCTTTGGAGCCTCCTCTCTCTCCTAAGGACCTATACCCCTATAGGAGCAGTAACGCTGACCGAGCCCAACTTTGAGCTGCAACTCAGTGCCCAATGTGGATGCCATAGCTGGTGTCTGACTATGTTGTTGCCTCACTGGCTGGCCAGAGAGTTGAAGGGCAAGGTGTCCAATATGGATATATATTTGGATAGAGGACTATGGACTCCGTTCCTATAAACTTTCAATAGACATGCCTTTTGTTTGCACATTGAAATAGAGGAGCAAGCATTGATGTCAATTTTTTACATGAACACTTTTTTGTATTATATATTTTTGTACTGATTTGTTTTTTTGACTAGAAAAATGACATTCCTCTTGTCAAAAGGTTGTTATAGCCTCTGATTATATTTGTATATCTGTACATTTGTGACTGTAATCTTTGTACTGTATGTTTTGTGTTAGCCCACAGAATTAAATATTAATTCACTAATGTTTTCTAATATGTTCATGGAAAGATGAAGCTCTTAACTTTTATTTCATACATTTGGGGGAATTTGGTTTGTGTCTCTCTTGTAAATATTTTTACCACTAGAGAGATGTATTTGCTGGAAGAACATGTAAGCTGCATTTTGTAGTATTGTTTGTTTGTACAGTTTTTTTCGTAACCTTGGTGACATGCTGCTTACCTTTTACTTTCACCCTTGATTGGGTGACTCATTAAAAAAAAAAAAAAACTGGTACCCTCAGTTGACCAGATATCTAAACACCTAAAATTACACTTTCTTGTCAGATCACGTTTAAAGAATAAAACCAACAAATGGAGATGGGTAGGTTTTGGTTCGTTTCAGAACTGTATTGGCGGAAGTATGAATGCAGGCTTACCATGTTAGAGAAAGAGAGAAGTAGAGAAAGCGCGAGAGAGAGAGAGAGAGAGAGCTATTTGAGGGGAAAAGTATGTCCAGACTTTCATAATTTAACTACATCGCTTTTAGGGTCTTTACTTTTACAGCTAATGGCAGCTACATTATGATTGAAAGACTTTAAACTCACCGCCCCATCATACACAGTGTGCATAACAGCCTATTAGCACATAATCGCTCATAGTACCAAACAAAACACCACATTAATATTAGGAAAGCAAAAATTGGAAATGACAGCTCTGGTTTTGAACTGTGGCCTGATCCATGCAATCGATATCCAACTCGCTCTTTGTACACAGAAAACACCAAGTTGAAGATTTGCAGATGCTTGGAAGAAATCGTTTTATCTATTTAGGGGGAGAAAGCGCTGAAGCGGGTAGAACTGTGCACAAGCCAGCAGTGCATATTTAGCAATGTTATGAAGGTGGCCGAGTACTCTGTGAAAAATTAAGCCATTAACAAAGGATTGCATCTTAGTTTCCCAGTATAATTTTATAAAATGATGCCCTTTTCTTTTTCTTCCTACAGTAGGCCAGGCCTTTTTAGTTTGTTGGATTTATTGCCTTAACATAAATGTGGTGCCATAGATTGCCCTTGAGTGACTTTAAAGCCTGTGCCATTTAAGCTAAATGTTTAATTCAGTTCCTTCTTAGGCCATATCTTATCAAAAGTCATGTTATACCATTGAAATGCCTTAGGTTGTATAATCAGATCTCACTGTCACTATGGAAACATTTTGGCTATATGTTTATTTCCACTATAATCTGTATATCGTTGATGCCAGAAAGAACAGAGAAGTTCATTTTGGGAAGTTTCTGGAAACGTCAGTCAAGGACCCCATGTGTACAGTTGTATTTATTGCTACAAAGGCTTTCTGCCATGTACGGAATCTGGAAATATAATCGTCTTATATTTCTTCTGGAAATGAGTTACAAAAGAGTTTTGTACTGGCAGCTGTTTAATTGTTAACAAGCAAGGTGAAATAAAAAGTAGTGGTAAATGCCTCAAAGAAAAAAAAAGGAAAAACAGAAATAATTTGCCCAAAGGTCAAAACTGCATTCAAAGAAAGACTGCTATTGTCTACATGTCCTCTTTTCTATGTAGGAGAGCTTTCATCTGTTCCAGCAAAATGCTGAATTTATTTAAAATTCACCTGTTTCCCGTAATGAAAACAAACAAAAAACAGTAACTGTGAAATGTGTTTTAGACTGGGCTCTCTCTCTCTCTCTCTCTCTCTCTCTCTCTCTCTCTCTGTTATTCTGGTACAGTTTTTTAATACAACAAATGTAGCAGTAGTTGGTACCTTAGACAGAAATGTTCATTCACTCATGCCTTGTCTTTCTTTTTATTTCCTTGTTTAATTTTTAATTGGAACCTATTCCCTGACTGAACTCCACAATACCCCAGTGGAGGAAAAAAAGTTGTTTTATTTGTTCAAGTGCCTAATTAAAACATATTTGTAATTATACTGTCTCAGCCTCCTTGAACCAATAACTCTCAGACAACAAAGCATCGACAAATACAACCAGGTCAGGAAGTGTAACCCCTGCATGACCCAACCCCTGTAGTCTCAAATTCCAACCACCCCATGATGATATGTCTGTAATATGTCTGACAACGCAGTCTCTTATAAGAAAATATTTACAGGCAACAACTGATTCTCAGACTTAAAATCCTAGCAATTTTCTGGGGTGGAATAACCCTTCTCTCCATACCAAACCGTTTGGTTGGGGACTAATTCACTGCTGTGTGCCCACCTGTTTCGCTTTGAATTAAATTACATTAAGATTTTGCCTTTGACTTTAAGCCAAGACAGACCTGTGCTGAATCCAGTCTGAAGTCTCCTCGTTTACGAAAAAAAGAGGGGAGAGAAAGAAAACGTCTGAACTTTCGGAGAGCTCATAAAGAAAGGAATGGTAGCTAAGCCTGGGAAGCAGCAGAGTGTCAGCGGCTAGAGCCCTATCCACTAACTGAAGTCCAAATGGATTCCAGATGCACCAGCTGAAAAAAAAGATGGGTCAAATATAGACGTAGAATTTATTGTTTGTGACAGAAATAAAGACACGACAGTCATTTTGGCTAAATCTATGTCTCCATGCACACTGCACTGTAGATATATTTTTTATCACGCTAGCGGCAACAGTGGCGGTAACCTGAGGATTCCAGTTTAGATAATGATATACTGCGTTTGACAAGGGTTTGGGTATTCGCACACTGGGTCTCACAGCAGCTTAGGGGGAAAAAATTGTCCGAAGCCGTCCTACGCACTGTAGTTGAGGGGCATGGGGAAGTGAGTCTTCCAAACTGTCCTTCCTTTTGGGGCGAATATACGACGCTGGGGATACTCAGCTTCAGCTGTGGAACCCTGGAACTTTTAATTACTTCAGCCCGTTCAAACAACATTGTCCTAAATCAGCCCTAACCCTTTGCGCACGGGGGAAAGCAGGAGTAGGCGCTGGCTTCTGCTTACTGGAGCGTTCTAAATGCTGGCCAAGTGCAGCGCAGGGGGGGATAAAAAGAGAGAGAGAACACCTGAGGCAACGGTCTTCCAGCTATGAAGTAGATCTACAATTTGCCAGGAGAGACAAAGACGTGAAGCTATTCAAGTCCTTGTGGCTTTTGAATGTCAAACAAAAGTGTCTACTGAGAGGATTATATGCCGAGGTCTGTTGAAATCAAACAACTTACCGTGACTAGCTGGTAGCACTTCTCCAAAGATTAATTCCATAGAATGCTTATCATCAGTCAGACAAACAGTCTAAATCAATTATTAAACCCAATGAACCTGAAATAGAGCTATATATGGTAATACCTGCTAAGAAACCATTATAAACACCATGGTTAAACACAGGGTTGAAATGGGACTGGACCAATGTAACAAATGAAGTTGCTTCTTGGTCAAGACATAGAGCTGGCATGTCTCCTACTGAGCCTTTGTGTGTTTACACACTGACTATAGGATGTGTATATGGAAAACAACAGAATAGAAGAGTGAATCAAATAAAAATGATGTATTGTCAACACCCTGCTGCTTTGCATAAAATATTCCCTCGTCTCCCTAGACTTGCTCTCACATGCTTTATTTGTTTAAATCAGTGCCATGTGCAGAACAGACCCCAAATGTAAAGCTTTTAATCTCATCCTGAAGACGCCGACCATAGTCTTTATCATAAAAGGTTATGGAAATAGTGTGGCGTGGCTCCACGCCCGATTATATTTGCTACCAGTTCCCTGTACTCCTTAGGTTAATGTACATTGTGTCTTGGCTCCGACTTTGGTAGAAAACCAGAAATTGGTCACGCTTTGCTTGAAGTGGTGGAGGCGAGCGAGACTGCAGATGCTGTTCTGTACAGGCTGGCATTAAATGAAGTCAAAAGACTTCCAAAATCAACAGTGCACTCCTACCTGATTGGGTTCCATGCTTATGCAAAACCTTCAGAAAGTTATCAACACATCAGTCCCATGGTCACATGTAATCACTATCAGTGTCCATGATGAATCCTTATAAGTCAGTGTTTAAAAACTCTGGGTAGCTCTCTCATTTCCCTGTCTTTTTTCTAATCTATGCACATATCAGTGTTTTTTTTATGTGTGCAGATTATTCATACAGTTATTATTTTGTACAATAACATGCCCCAGAACATAGGGTCAGTTGAGGAGAGGGCCTTGATTTGGTCGGCCTGTTTTTGCTGGTTTGCATTGCGTCATCAGTGCAGGCAGGCAACACAGTGCTGGAGAAGAAAATGTGATGTCAGACTACAGGGGACCAGAAACCAGAGCAGATCAGGTGTCCAACTGGCACTGTGTGTTAATCCAGTGTGGTTGAGAGCTTAAGATAGAGCAACCCGGACCTGAGGAGTTCCCCTGGTAAGGTGATGCAGATTAACACTAAACCATTTTTCAGATGTTGTTGAGTGTGATTGCGTCATATACTGAAAGCATGAGTCTATGTGTGTGTGTGTGTGTGTGTGTGTGTGTGTGTGTGTTGAGAGACCTACCTAAAACCATTACGTATGAGTGTATGTGTTGAGAGACCTAACTGGAGCCTTGCACTAGCCCCCAAAAAAAAAACCTAATATAAAGAACAGTATGTTCAGCCTCTTTTGTTAGACTGCACCAACCCCCAGAGATCAGTTTAGGGGTAACCATGATGCTATAAGATGAATCATTCGTCAGGAGCCAAGTCATCACATCACACACAGTTCAAATTAAGGAGGCCCGCGGTCAGGCCCGGACGGAACATATCATTTTTATGTCAGTGGGGGGCAGGGTGTGTGTGTGTGTTGGGGGGGCAGGGTGTGTGTGTGTGTTGGGGGGGGGGGGTCGTGGAAACCATCGTTCACATAGACGACAGCCAGGCAGCCCCTACACTGTGCATATGCCACGGCCATATCCCCCCACAGTGGCTCCTTTGTTTGTGAACGAGCCACTGCCTTCACCCTAGTGGCCCCGGGCTACGGTCCTCTGAGACCTCTGCTCAGTTTAAGATACTGCTTCCTTCTTTAGCCTTCCTGAAAAAGCATGGGATTTAATGGATGCACTTGATGAGAGCTTTTACACTTTTTCCAATCAGGTAGCATTAGGCTATTGAATATTAATGAGCACATGGGATTAACTTTGACATTTTCATAAGGACGCGAAGGTGCTAGGGAACGCTGCTCTGCTTTTTGTTATAGACCATGCAGTGTTTGTTAAACACTATCATCGGGAGAACAATCGCTCCTAAATTCTTTCCATTCAGCTCCCCGAGTCTCTGTGCAATACCAAGCACCATAAAATCAGAGTTTGTTTGTAGCGCTTGTTTATTGGCTTTTGATGCAAGATGGAGCTCATTCACTCGAGCAGAAACAGATTTCTCATTTTTGCTCCAATATTCTGGACAATGTGAGCACAAAAAAAAAATGAAGGGCTATTCTGTGTTGTTTGAGTTCAGACTTTCCACTGATGACGACATGCTGGAAAACCCAACACACACGCCCGTGCAGTCGGTCAATTATTTTATCGGCTTAAGAGTTTTAAGACTTTTTTTTTCGTGGCTTGTCATAATAAAGGTAGCAGAGAAAGTAACCTTTCACTCAGTCCTTCCAGGACGCTTTCATGCATCTTGACTGCAGGAGACTGGTACAGCCTTGAAATTATAATGACTAAAACGACTGGTGAATATAATGGCTTTACCATAAGTGTGCGGTCGAGAGGGCCACGCCGCCCGGCCTTTGTAGTATCTCAAGTTTAAAAAGGCACCCTTTTTATAATGACATCCACCGAGTTGGGCGGGCCTACGCCATGATAGCCCTCATCATCCCTAAGAGGCCAACAGTAACGATTAACAAGCCAAGCAGAGTGAGTGACTGTGTATCAATAGGAAGTGAGACTTCTGAGCTAGATGTGCAGCACCAGCAGACCCTCCAACAGATTGGGGTCTCCTGGGCGTATTCAGTAATAGCATTTCTGAGGAAGGGAAGCAGTGTGCAATGTGTGTGTGTGTGTGTGTGTGTGTGTGTGTGTGTGTAAACGGCCGCTGAGCTTGTCTGCAGGCACTTTGGTGGGGGAATCAGCTGAGAGAGAAGGCCCCACTATCCATTTCAAATGAGGCCTGAACCGAAGCGGCTGCTTTCCACTGCAGCATGGATTACACTGTAAGCCTCCCGTACCTGCAACTCTCACGGCAAGCACCGCACAAACGCACACACACACACACACACACACACACACACACACACACACACACACACACACACACACACACACACACACACACACACACAGGGCCCAGGGCAGCAGACTCCTGGGTGAGGCTTCAGCCTCATCCTTTACCGAAACGTCTCCAGAGGGGCTTCTGTTCCCCTGCCCCCTCGTCCACCTCCTCTTCCTCCTTCTCCTCTGTGTCTTCGCTCTGTTGTGTTTTTTTTTTCTTCTTCTTCTTCTTCTTCTTCTGCTTACTCTTCAAGGTCTTGCCAGGCTACTTGCGTGACTAGGAGGAACGAAAAAAAAAGTCTTCAAAACCCACTGGCACGCGATCCCTAATCTATTTTTGGAGAGTGTTTTCGTTTTTTTTTCTTCCCCCTTCTTCTTTTTGGTAAAACACACACTCACACACACACACACACACACATACACACACACACACACTCACATGAGAAAAAAACGCCCATCATGAGTAAGGCGGCCAATAGTAGGGTAAAAAAGGGGGTCTGGTTCTCATTTAGCTAGCCCTGCCTGCTGTCCTGTGTTGCCAGTGTCAGAACCACAGTGGCAGGGAGAGTGAGAATGGGAGAGAGAGGGGGGTGAGAGGGAGGGAGGAAAGGAGTGGCGATAGAGGAGGAGAGAGGAGATACAGCCAGAGAGTGAGGGAGAAAGGGTTGAAAGTGAGAGAGTAAGAGACAGAGAAGGAGACGTGGAGTACGTTGACGGGGAGTTGAGCTCCAACCTCCGGCTTGCGACGCATCGAGCACGCATCCTAGGCCTCTGTCACTTAGCAACCAACACAAGCTGCTTCTCATTAGTTGGCCAGCTGCTTGCTTTACAGGCTTCTATGCATTGCTGTGTTTTTATTCAGTCCATCTACTCTTTTTGGTTAGATGTATATTTGCCTTCAAAAAAATGTACAATGATATTCCTGTTGAGTTTCTGCTCGTTGCCTTTCCCCCAGTCCATTTCCTCAACATAATCTCAGAATATTCATTTGTCTCAAAGCACTGTTGATCATTTTGTTATCTTCTACTTTATTAGAAAAAAAGCTTTTATAACTGGTGGGCACTTTTATTTGAATGCATGGAGGGAACATTGAAGTAGAGCTTCATGAATCATGATCTACATTTTACCAAAGTTTCATCTTTATGACTTTCACTTTACCATGTTGTGGTCACAGCCTCCACACATGCTTTTAGAAACAAAGACTTGTGTATCACATTGGTCAAGATTGAAAAGCCCATCTCGTCATGGCGATGTTTACCCAGTGTCCTGCAGCGAATTCTCTTGTCATGTCTTTAGACTCGAGCTATTTCACGAGACCACGAAGGAGCCAAGGATCATAGTCTTGATGAGGTAATTGTTTATGAGGTCCCCGAGATGGGAGGAGGTTTCGGTGCTGACGGGCGTTTTTGGCCGGGCACCAGACTGTTCTATGGCGGTCTGGGTGCCAGATTAGTGGTGAGGATTCCACAGAGGGGATGAACCACCGCAGTCCGTGAGGCGGGAGGGAAAAGGGAGATCTTTGCGGTTTCTAGGGAGGGATAAAACTCTCTTCACGAGGGTGAACCGGCACCCTTATGATGCTGTGTTTCCCCTCAATGTGAGAACCCATGAGGGTGGTCATATGAAACTCTTCTCTGCCCTCCACCCACCACAGAGAGGCACACACACACACACACACACACACACACACACACACACACACACATCCATGGACATACGCGCAGGCACACACATGCACACACGCATGCACGCTCCCCTCATGAAATCCTCAGAAACCACACTGCCCTCAACTGGCTCTGTTAAGTCAAAACAAATGTGTCTGGGAGATGGTAATTCAGCATTTGAAGTCAAGAGGGCTGTTTATACTCGTTGGTTTAAACATCAGAGCTTGGCACGCTTTCACCATTTACTCTGATTATTTTTTCAACTGCCTTTCTAATGACCAAAGTTTCCATTGCTGGTGTCATAGAGTTCGGGGCAAGGTTTATTTCTTCAGAGAGGATGGCTACATGAGATCAAATCTCTGTTCAAATCCCCGTATGAGCACCAGTCTCTTGAGGATGTCTGTTTCAGGTGTGCATTATGACAAGTTAATATACTGTTTATATTCTGAATCTCTTGCCTCCTGCAATTTGGTGCAAGCCTGGTACATTTTGTAGCACTGTCACATATAAATAACCAATTAATGACTTCAAAACCAATACATTTACCCAAGCTGTCACAGCAGAGAAACAATAACTATTCCCACCCCGGTCCACTGATCAATCATACATTTAACCAAAACAAAGCACAATTTGACAAATGATTTTTTTTTTTTTAGCTTTCCCTACTAATGTTAACCTCTTCAAGGGCCTTTTTTCCCTCTGGAGTCTCTGAAAAATAAGTTATTTTATTGTCACATTGTTTTTCTTGAGTAGCTACCATGTTGATCTAACCTTGCTTGTGAGAGCCGGGGTTATTTTCTTTAGTTCTCTATCTCCATGGGACCCGAGAGCTCGGACTAGGCAGGGCTTTCTTGGGGAGAGGCCTGAGATTGATGGAGTGAACACGGACGGCTTCCAGCTCCTTCATATGCGATGGTACTGAAGAGAAGGCAGAGAGAGAGAGAGAGAGAGAGAGAAAGAAATTATTTTGTTCTTGGCCAGGCTTTTATAAAGAGGCCAGCCATGAGAGAAGCTGGACATCTCACACGCCGACATCCCGACAGCTTTTCACTTCCCGCCAGGTTGGCCGTGCGACCCCGCCTAGGGCTAAATCCTCCGGTCCCGTCTGGGAGACTGCGGAAAGAGACGGCTTAAAGTACGATTTCGGTACAACAGGCCCCTTTTATTGCCGCTACCGCATTCTGTCCAGGTGGTTACCGTCAAATCACACTCTCTCACGTCCACTCCGTCCCACCGTCTTATAGAAACCTCACCGAAGCTCTATCCATCTCTAGCTGGCAGGCCTGTAGCTTTTGGCTCTGTCCAATGACAGCATGAGTTAGTGCTCCGTCTCGAGTTTTACATTAAGGGTGGCAGAGAGCAAGCAGGAGGGCAAGAGCTCGCTCTTAAGCCTCTTTCAAACTATTTTTGTGTTGCGTACGTGCCAGACATACAGTTTAAGGTGTCAGTCGATTTCTGGCTGTTGTTGAAAAGCATGGGTTGTTGGAAACGTGCTGTAATGTATGCAAACCATTAGGGAAAACCACTGCACCCTCATTACGGCTCTTATCTTGATGCATCATCCCTGACAGCCTATGGAGATCTGAGGCACCAAATTATCTACATTTCTGTTATGAGCCTTGCCAGGATCTTACGTTACAACCCTCTTGAGACAAAAATATACCCATAAATGCATTCTCTCTCTCTCTCTCTCTCTCTCTCTCTCTCTCTCTCTCTCTCTCATATATATATATATATATATATATATATATATATATATATATATATATATATATATATATATATATATATATATATATATATATAAGCAATGAAATATCAATGAAATATCAACAACACTGTTTGACGTTGGAGAGTTTGGGAGCACATGGTCCATGGTCAGAGTTGCACAGCTTTTAAGCACAGAGCCACCACCTGTGGCAGAAGAGCTACGCACCAGAGAGCTTGGATCATAGAGTGAGTCTCAGTAATCTCTATGACCATATGCAAACATAAATAGATGTCTGTCACACAAAAGTAAAAAGCCTTATTGGCAACAGCAACTTACTTGACCTGTGGAAGTACTCTAAACGATTTCTAAACGTTCTTTTAAACACAGTTCCTTTTAAGGTCGTGGTTTAAATTTTTCAGATGCATTTTTTTTTTCTGCTGATGGCCAAGTGGTGTTAACAGGGTAAACACGGACATATTTGCGCTCTCTCGTCTCAATCCCTGCTGCAATCCCAGTATGGGGTTCGGTGGTGGTGCAGAGAAACAATGAGTCTGCCAATGGGGGATGAAGGCACTGACAACTTCCATCGGCTCGCCGGGATTTATGACAGGCTATTCCCGAAACCACAAGAGATGCTCGCTTTTAGGGAAGGGCCAGTGTAAATGCAAACATGATTTTCGTCCTGGAGCTTGTGTGCGGTGGGAACCAACTAAATGTTGTTATAGTCCACGTTGCTATCATAGAACCATCAGAGTATTTCAGTATTAACCTTCCTGTTGTGTTCGCCATCAAATGTGACCGATTGACAATTCTTTTCTCTCAAAAATATTGTTAACTTATTCTGACCATCATGAGGCTCCTTGACTTTGTGCAGGGCATCTGAACACACAAAACAAATGTTGATATTTTATATAACAATTTGATTGTTTTATTTAACTTTAGAACACCCATGGGTATTTCCGGTCAAAAATGACCGGCCATTAGAAATGAATGGGTGAGAAAATGGTCAATGTATAAAATTGAGTCCAGGCACTTATTGATCAGATGGACTGTATATGTGCTTCTGTACATTAGAACACACACACAAACACACCCTCACTGGAACCTTTCCCCAATAGAATCTTCCCCTTTCTGATTTGCATGAGCTCAGGTCAATAAGGCCTGCAGGCCATAAATAGCTAATGAAAGTACAAAACTGGTTATATTCAATAGAACACAAGTTGATACAAAGGTCTATCACAACATTACATGATAATATGTGTGTTACTATGGATTTATAACAAGTTATAACGCAGCGGTCATTTTTGACCGGGAACACAAAACTAGTAAACATAAAACGAACACAAGGGTTAAGTACACTGCTGGTTCCTTCCATAGGCCTGGTAAGTGTTTAGGGTTCTCATTGGAATCTTAGAGTACTCCTTACCAGTTTGCAAACAGCACCTAGTGGTGGGAAAATGTTATGTATAGCTTAGAACTTTCATCTCTCTACAGAACCTGTGTAGAGTGCACTTTGAGTGTTCTCCCAGGAACCTTTTTATATGCACATGCAGACATTATGAGAGGAGAGCCTGTTGTCTTAGCTCATAACTAATCTGACTCTTTGCCTTGGACGGTTTTCAGCGTGAGAAGGGTTTGTAATCTGCTCCTGTTCCCTGTGTAGACCAGGATCCCTGCAGCTTTGTGCCGATCCTCCCAGTAAAATGGAGACCCCAGCTGTGAAAGACATTTTCTGAGCAATGACTGATTAAAGGTTTCACAATATAGAACATTTTCAACAGACACTGCATCTGTTTGCTATTTGGAATGATCTGTGATTTGTGAGAGGAGTTCTTATTGAAATATACTGAATGAATGACTATTAGACTTAACTCACGTTTGCTATTACAATGCTCAATACTTTAAGCGATGTTCTGTATGGTGTCTTTGTATGATCTATAAGGGGAGTATGTTTGTATTCTCCAAAACAAAAGGTTGCAAATACCTCTTAAACCACAATCCCTGGTGTCTTAAAGTCTACAGCAGTTTTGTCATGTCATGGCCTATCATATGAAAGAAACAGAGGAGTCAAACGTAAATATTTGCATCCTTGTAAATCAATTTGTGGCAAACCTCAGCGTCTCTGTAAATTGTTCTTTGTGTGTTAAACACACTATTATGCATATGTTGTGTCTCAAAACGTCCACTAATTTAAAACACAGATGGTTGCTTCTTCAGTTATCCTCGCCAGAAAGAGATGTCAACAACCACAAATGAGTAACATGTTTTGATCTAAAAAGTTCACCCTGCACTGGATTCCCATCTGTCTGATTATGAAAATTAACCCAGTGTTTTGACAGCTCCTGCCTAGTGCCAACCACAGCCCGTTACACTTCAAAGCGCTCACATTTAGGCAAATTCAATGCATCAGGTTCGCACAGCAACATGAATATGTCATACAAAAATAATCCGAGTTGCAAATCAAACATTCAGGCACTGATTGAAGTAGACAACCGATAATTTGTAACTCGTTGTATTAATCAACTAAGCGACCATTTTGCTTTTGTTGAGATGTACAAATGATCTCATGTCAGTCTTTAACCCAGCGAAAGAAACTCCTTTAGAGTGTATGTAGAAAATCTGACAGTGCCGTCTGCTTATAAAAAAATCATGACATCCCAAAATGTAAGCAGTGCACAGAAATCCCCCTGGTTAATATGAAGATTAAATACTCTGCAGGATGCTCGAAAATGCATTTGCCACAGTTCATTCATTTTTCTATTTGAAGTGTTAGATTTATGATTGCCTGCACGGTGCCTTGGTAGACCACCATTGGCATATCAACTTCCAATGGTGGTCCAATCGACTTGCGTGTAGGTGAGGGCAGCAGCCATTTCTCCCACCTTGCAGCAGCTGTGGAAGTCTGCGTCTAGCAGGGTGGGATTTTTGGCCTTTGAGGGAGAGGGGCAATGAGGGGAGGTGTTAGCAGAATCTGGGTCCTGGTGCAGCGAGGGCCTTCACGGGGCTCGGAGTGATAAATCCCCCAGCGCCTTCACTTTAATGTGTAGAACCACTCAGCTCCAACTTGTGAACACACACACACGCAGGCGCACATGAACACACATACACACACACATAGGCAGACGCACACACACACACACACATAGGCAGACGCACACACACACACACACACACACAAACTCAAACACACACACACACACACACACGCATACGCACACGCAGGCGCACATGAATACACACATACATATGCACACACACAAACACACACACACACACACACACACACACACACACACACACACACTCTTCCCCCACCACTCTCTCTTTCTGTCTCTCTTCCTCTCACTCTCATATGCTCAGACAGGATGTCAAAAGATGCCTTTTCCATTATTCCTACGCAGCCCAGAATAGGTCCCGTTCATCAATCAGACATTTGCTAGTTGTATCCTGAACACTGAAGTGTTATAAAACTGAAGTCATTCAGGGTTATTACGGGGAAAACCTATTTAGCTATAGCCACACAAGCTTGATCGTTTGAGTGAATGGTCAGACGAATGAAAGACATCGCCCGAAAGGCTTTCCACTGACTGGAGTGTTCCCTAAGGGTAGGCGTGGTTGGCAGTTAGGGTGAGTAAATAGTGTTTTCACTGAAGGAGATCCAAAGCACACATCCTAACCCTGAGTTTTAAAGCTGATGTGATGGGCGGGGAGAGAAGAACGGAGACAAGTGGTCCGTCGAAGCCTCACTTGCGTGGAGGTTTTGAGAAAGTGACCTGCTTAGCTTGCCTGGGCTGCCCTGCCAGCGTGTGTGTGTGTGTGTCTCTCTCTCTCTCTCTCTCTCTCTCTCTCTCTCTCTCTCTGTGTGTGTGTGTGTGTGTGTGTCTCTCTCTCTCTCTCTCTCTCTCTCTCTCTCTCTCTCTCTCTCTCTCTCTCTCTCTCTGTGTGTGTGTGTGTCTCTCTCTCTCTCTCTCTCTCTCTGTCTCTCTCTCTCTCTCTCTCTCTCTCTCTCTCTCTCTCTCTCTCTCTCTGTGTGTGTGTGTGTATGTGTGTGTCAAGAGCAGGAAGCTGGATTCTATCAGAGTTCATCTATAACACATCTACTCAAGGCTCTTTTCTGCTGCCCACTTGGCTGCAAGATCACTTAAAGAGTACGGTGAAGGTTTCTTCTCTTTTTTTTACATTTAGTTTTCCCTCTACTCCTGAGTTTTGTTGCAATTAGCTTATATTTCTTTTGAAAATAACAACATATGAAATGGATGGTTTTTATATAAATAACGGAGTGCCTATTTCTGACATATCCATGTCACGCACTGGAAGGTTCTCAAAGTGCAAAGGCTTGTACTTTGAGGGGGATTTTTCTACCAAAGTCCAAGTGTATAAATCCTTCTGTTTTCCAAAGACCTGGCTTAAAATGATGAGAGTTTCCATGATAAAGTTAAGAAGTAAGGTTAACAGCTCCATTAGGAATAGAGATGACATGCCCTTGGCCAACGTGGTCTCTCTCATACAAGCTTGCTGGCCCAAGAGCACAGTGCATGCACAGCATATTGATTGCACCTCTCTAAATTACATTATCGTGTTGAGTTGGACATCATACACAATTCCTTGCTTGCTTTTTGCCCTATGATTCACCAAATGTCGAACACCAAATGTTGTAAGAACTCCCAGGCTTAATGTTAACCCACTCTCTATTACAATGTAGTTACAATGTAGTAATGCAATGCTGTTTCTCATATTTACAGTTCTTTTTTAAAGCAGCAGACTATCTGCCTTGGCCTCTTCCTTGCACAGTAGCCCAACTGAAACATACTGCGGCATGCATGTCTCCCGCAAACAAAAACAATACATGCGTCTGTTGGAGCCGCAAGAAACCTCGACTTGCCCCAATGCTGATTACACATTTGGTTGGCAGCACTGTGTCTATTAATCATGGTCAGGCTCTGGCTTTGCACTCCGGAAGGCTGCTTGCCAGTGCAACTGAATTTTGATCTTATGCTTTCTCGCAATTATTGTACAGTCATTGATGTGCAAATGTGCCTTCTGTGTTGAACTCTAAAGGAAATGCAAGGAAAGGCTCTCGAGTTGTGTTTGGAGTTGGTCACAACTCTGGTCTGGGAGGCCAAAAGCAATGCATAATTTAGGCTTGGGATTTGAGAGTTTTCAGCAGACGGTCTGTCAGTGCTGCCATGACCATGGCAGGAGGATTTGAAAAGGTCTTGGTTGCTTTGCTTTGCTCTGCTCTCTTTTATCCCCAATAAAAAAACCCTCTTTTTAGGGGGCAGCCATGGCCCACTGGTTAGCACTCTGGACTTGTAAGTTGTAACCGGAGGGTTGCCGGTTCGAGCCCCGACCAGTGGGCCGCGGCTGAAGTGCCCTTGAGCAAGGCACCTAACCCCTCACTGCTCCCCGAGCGCCGCCGGGATTAGTGTGTGCTTCACCTCACTGTGTGTTCACTGTGTGCTGTTTGTGTTTCACTAATTCACCGATTGGGTTAAATGCAGAGACCAAATTTCCCTCACGGGATCAAAAAAGTATATATACTTATACTATATATATATAAAGAAAGACTGATTGATATGGCAGGTCTGTAAGACACACCATCCTTTTTTTCCCACCCAAGGCGGTTCACCTTCAAACTCAGTCCAAGGTCACACAGATGCTCACATAAAAGTCTTGGGACACTTGAGGGCATTTAGCCTGCAAAGCATTATGGGGAAAACTTCCTCTGCTCGCCTTCCAAGCTCTTTCGCTGTGGGAAAAAAGAGGGGTTTTTAGGAGTTTGGGAGGAAAACTCAAACTTTTTCAACTTGAGCCACTTGAGTTCAGAGCAGTGTAGACAAAGCTCAACACTGCTACACGTGAACTGCACAGCCAAGAGAAGGCTCCACTAACAGCTGTCCTGACACAAACCCCTGGACCTCAGACATTCAGCCGTGACTGCTGAATAAGTATTTTATTTATTTATTTATTTTTTTTGCACCAAGACATTCCAGTCATAGAAACCGCTCGGTTTTTCTGCCTCAATCAGCATCCTTGCTGGATTCTGATGAGGTGCAGACAGCCACTTCATCAGACGAGTGACTCCTGAAAGCGGCCGCAAAGCCCAGTGGATTCTGGGGAGGCTTGCTGGAGCAACTTACTGCCAGGGCCTCAAAAGGTGATCTATGTCATAGCACAGGTACGACCACAACCGCCAACCATTCCTCCTCTGCCCACTGTAACACTGGACTCTACAAAACACACAGGTGGACAGAGCAACCACAATGGTACGATTATCCGCCCACTTTTCCCAGAGCGGAAACACAACAGTAAATGAAAAGGAGGGGTTATTTATTGCCCAACTCAGTTGTTTATTTTTCTCTCCTATTTCAACTCCCCTTTGAGATGTCTGCTTACGCAGAAGAAGAAGACCGATCTGGCTGGTAAGCACTGGACACGCAGAGTCTCTGGACATGTTTCAGGGGCCTGGAATGTGAGGAGTCTGCAGGGAGCATCTCAGTTTAAGGTCATACCTGGTGGTTAAAAAATGATCAGGTGAAATTTAACAATGTGTTTGGAGTCAGCGTTTCGTAAGGCTACGGCTAATGTTTCGCTTCTACCTATCTGCCAAGAAATAAACTGTCTCAAAAGCAGATGCATATTTTCCAAAGAAGATGAAATAGAATGCGATTTGCAATTTGTCTGTTGGCAAAGATGGTGATGCATTATGCAAGCCCATCACATAAATACCTACACATACAGACTGTTGATGAAAAAACTCATTCACTGTCTTCATGGTCAAGGTGAAAGATGAGTAACAGTCAATTGGGAATTTTCCACAGTGGCTCCTTGTCAATCAAGACTGTTGATGTTTACAACTCCCCTACCTCAAAACACACACACACACACACACACACACACACATGTGCATACACACACACACACACACACATCTTTTAATGCTATTTCACATAGCACACTCTCATATTCCCTACACACTCATCCAGTGTACTCCGGGAAGTGTTTTTTGCTGCACTGCAGAAAACATTCTGGGTTTTAAAAGGAAATTTCGCTCTTTGTAAGACGGGGTCATCAGTACCAGTCCCATGTTGACAAGCTTTTCCAAGTGGTGAGCGATGCCTTGTAAATTTCAGCAAAACAGAATGCTGAGCATGTATGTGTGAGCAACTGCCTTGCTCTCTAGTGAAAAGACAGTGTACTTGATGCATGCCTTATAGAGTACACTTCATCTTCCCAAAATGCACTGAACATACACCACTTCTTTGATACTTCTTTGTAGTCTAAACTGACCCACTTTATCAAGCCTACTTCAGCAAGACGTACATCCTAATAAAATCTATACTATTCTGTTACTATACTGTTTTAAATCAAACTTAATATAACGAAAGCAAACTTGTACAGGCTTTATCACTACCATCTTACACTTCTGTTCTCTTTTCACTGAATCAGGAGAAGAGAATGAACCCATGAAGGGAGCCTCTTTCCCTGTCTGGGGTGTGCAGTCATAACCTAGGAATAAGGGGCTTTAGTAGGGGAGGATATGGTTTATTTGTCATTAAACAAGTGGTCTCATGAATAGCCCAGAAACCACAATGTTTTTTTTTTCATCCACTGTCTGATAAAGGATGTGATTTTGCATTCATGCCTGCTGACTATCATAACAATGGGAGAGAAGAGCACAAGGGACCGAGGGAAGGGAGAGAGAGAGAGAGAGAGAGAGAGAAAGAGAGAGAGAGAAAGAGAGAGAGAGAGAGAAAGAGAATAGCTTTAACATATGGACCGCACGTGGTGAGAAAATAAAACAACCCCAAAAGGGCAAAAAAATTCCATCGAAGGTAACAGGCACATTAAGGATGCTCATATCTTGATAGAATAAAAGAATAAAGAGACTGTTTGGCAGATACTGTGTGTTTACTGTACATTTTCAACACAATGAGAATTGACTATATAATATTTAGTGAGGCCTGAAAAAAGGGCCTAAGCAGACTATTGAAAACAGGGATCATTCGGTTTACACAAATATGCCCAAATGGGGTAGAATTACGTACACAAAAGAAGCATGTATGCTTTTTGAGACAAACCGGATGAAATTTGTTTAAACATTGGACTTCTTCTGAACAAGCACATGACTTGTTTTCACAATATGGTTTGTCACAACTCTCTCTTTCTCTCTCTCTCTCTCTCTCTCTCAATGCTGGCATGGCAGCCGCAAACATAATGTTAGAAAGGACATGAAAATGGGTTGACCATCTTTTTAAACTCTCAGTGAAGATATATACATAGAGAAAGAGAGAGAGAGAGATTGTTTTCACAATATGGTTTGTCACAACTCTCTCTTTCTCTCTCTCTCTCTCTCTCTCTCTCAATGCTGGCATGGCAGCCGCAAACATAATGTTAGAAAGGACATGAAAATGGGTTGACCATCTTTTTAAACTCTCAGTGAAGATATATACATAGAGAAAGAGAGAGAGACAAAATTGAATTAGCAGAGGGAAAAAGAGAGAAACAGTGGTTATCATGTAGATATTGTTTTGCTCTCCCCCATGGATGCCAGACCCTATCCAGTCGATCATGACCTGTGTTGACTGTATTTTGAGGTTGGATATGCTTCTCCAATGTTAGTTATTTGTATCATTTGACACCACAGAACATGCTGTAGTTGTGTTGGCTTATTACTGTTGTTTCTTTGTGGTTTCTAAGCTCTGACCCGTTTTTCCACGGACATTCACAAGTAACTGTCAGACAGACACAGTGGTGTGTGCCGAGGCTTTCGTTCCCAGCTCTTTGGAAGTCGGGATTTAACGGCATTTGGTGTTCGATCAAACACGAATCCACTAAGCACTGCAACTTTTATAAACCCATCTTTGTTCACCTAAGAATTATCGCCGATATCAAGCTGTCAGTTTTATTCCACCAAATTCCAAGGCGAATGCTTAAACTGAATGACCCTATCTCCCCTCTCTCTCATGGCAAGGTGAAAGCAATTTTTTGGCTATACCGTCAAATATGCCCCCAATCTCATTGACGAAATTGTTTGCATTTTTAAGCTGCAATCTTGTGCCCGTCTGTTCCTATCCATCGGAGTACATTAATGACCTTCACTATTGTGAGTCTCAATGCAAAAAGCCCATCTTTTTATGCTGGCGCTATAGCTTGAGTTTATTGAGTGCAATTTTATCACTGGATGAAATTTTAGTGAATACCTTTTTCTGCGATGATTCACCTCTACATTAGCCTTGAAATCTGACAAAAGACTGCAGAGCTTCCTAACAGTCCATCGAGGTGGAGGCCAGAATCAGGGTGAGAAACTGTTGTCGTTTTATTATAACTGTAACATTGCGTTTGCTCATACTGTAGGTAAGGATAATACAACTAAAAACCTAAAAGCCTAAAACACCTTTAAAGGTTTACCACAATCTAACAAGAAAAATATCCTCTATCATTTTTATTGGCAGTGTGAAAATCGACCTGGTGGAAGCCTGGTGAGTGAGTGCGTTTGCACCTTGTGTTCATACGTGTGGTTTGGGTTGTCAGCACTGTGTCTCACGCCGGACTTCCCTGATAACCTGACTGTACAAATTAACCCTACGTTCATGAACAATGGTCAGGGTGAGCTGACGCGAGCCAAGTCTCTTGTCCTGTAGATAACAAGGGCTGGTTTCTTGGCTTTGATCCAGCCACGGAAAGAGAGAGAGAGAGAGAGAGAGATAGAGAGAGAGAGAGAGAGAGAGAGAGAGATCCAAACAAGAACGGCATACTTCAAGTGGAAAATATTCGAGCCCAAAGTCCCATCTGCTTTTACTTTACAGCTCGCCTCTCCACCTAAATAAAGTTGCTGTCTATGTGTTTAGTTCTTGTCGTCCTCTCTTTTTTTCATTTTTATAATGCGTCAGGAAAGCAGCCACATGTATATTTTATAGAGAGCCAGACATGGGAGAATGGGGCTGTAGTCCTTGCATACCTCACTGTATATATACTGGGTCAGTTGGTTGCACAGTGTGGGAAACTGTTTAGATATCAGAGAGGGTGCCATGATGTTTACATTGGGAAGTAGTGCCTCTCTGCAGTTGAACAGTAAGGTCACCTTTTAGTGGTCGCTCCACTGTTATTAATGACTCACTGACATAAGTCACATGATGTGCCAGATGTTCAAACAAACAGTCAGTCATGAAAAGTTGGTGGGGATTGTAATATGATTGCTTTTTAATGACTATTTCGATGAAGAATATGCAGAACTATTTCTGATTTTTAAGTGGGATAGTTTGGGCACATTTGCCGTATTTTTACCACGATTATTTTTTTTCACCTCAGGCTTCTTGAGGCTTTCCAGATCTATGATTATCAGGTGCTAGAGAGCACGGGGAAGAAAAAAGATTCCAGATAACTTGGCACAGCTACTGCGGAAAGAAACATATAATGTAACAAGAGTAATGCGTGTCTCCATCGTATTCCTTAAAGATTGGTGCTTAACCTTCACCCTGCCCAGACTTTCACCCAGCCAATCCCCACAATCAAAGGTGTTCTGCTTTTTGTCTTAAACTTTTAATTGATACACAGAGCCAAAGCCTGTCACTATTGATCAAGTATGGAGGTTGGTGTATTGCAGTGAAGTGCAAGTCCACAGGTATAATGCAATTATTTTTAACAATGCACACAATAGGTTTTATGACAGGGTTTGTATACCATCAGTACACACTGGTGGTCTGTGGGCATTTGTGCTGCGTTACCTGCATGGGTGGATTTGTAAGTGTTCAGACCCAGGTTGGCCTGGCGTGACAAGTGCTTGGCATTGGTATAAAGGCACCCCCAAATGAAATGTGGTTTACGTCGTTAAAAGTCCTGCACCCCCTATTGGACCTCCAGCACCCGCCGTATCAAAGGTTGGGGAGTGCCGGCCCTTAAACCACCGTATCAGCCCCGTCCATAAAACCAAAAACACTTTGTGCACGTTCAAATATTTATCCGCTTGTGGCCTGCTGTGTGGGGCCTTGTGGTGAGGTGTCGGAGCTCTACCTCTCTGATTTTGCTGCCTCACACAGTACTGATTCATGACACTCCAGGAGGCCTCCATCTCCTTTTGGTGGTTCAAAAAGAAAGATATGTGCTAGGTCTTCCTTTCCTCCAAAGAGTTTGGAGCAGACATCCACCATTGTGGGTTGTATGTGTGTGTGTGTAGATGGGGGGGGGGGGGGTGCATAAATTGATTTTCCTTCCCATTGCTGTTGTGAAGGGGTGGCGCGGCGTGGAAATCGATTTAGCGGCGGGGGCCCGCCCTGGTCGGTGTCTCGGTGCCCCCACACAAAGAACAGAGGGCGGCACCGGTGATCGATTATACTTTTTTTGCGCAGTTTATCCTGGAGTCTGCCGTCATTCCCAGGAGCCCACACAGAAGGGGGGGGAGAGTGCGCAGTCGGTCGAGATTAGACACGTCGGAGCCCAATTGAAAAACCTCGACCCCGAACTGACAAAGACAGCTACCATTACAAATGGCTTGCAGCTATGGCCTTGAGCCCAGTAAGACTGGATGAAAAAGTTACTCCTTGATGTTTACTCAAAATTCATACTTTTGTATGACTTGGCATTTCCCTTGCCAAGATTTTAATTGCTGGACTTGAAAGCTATGCTAAAATGTCAGAAGAGTCAACACAATCTTTATGTGTGTTTTGTACATGACACCTTCACTTGATTCTAGAATAAACCATTGGCAGCTAGGGAATGCAGTGTGTGTGTGTGCGTGTGTGTGTGTGAGGCCATCTTATAACAAGTCCTCTCTTAACACCTATAGATCCTTGTCTCCTGTCCAACAATCCCTGGTTGTTAAATTTCTCCAACACCTTTAGTTCAATGCCGCTGTGTGGTATTGTGTTCCCTCAATGTGGTTCACATCATTTATGGGAAAGGAGAATTACAATGTTTTACATTATGGATTTGTTCTAAGTAAGCACATTACAATTTACAACAAGTATTGCATTGCAATATGTTTTTCATAGAAAGCGCTAAAAGGTAGCAATCCACAGTAAAATGGTCCTTTGAAATATATTTTCAAGACCTGTCCTCTGACAGAAGTTACGGTAATAAATCAGTTTAGCTATGCTAAATTATTTCCAAATATTTGACTTCATCTCTCAGGTTTATTGTTGTCTACTCACAAAGTCAGTGTCAATATTGAGTTCAGGAATGAATGAAACAGCTCCAACACAAATTTAAGGAAATCTTCTGTGAAGAGAAAATCCTTCCAGGCCTTGGTGAAAAGCAGTAACCGCCCCCCCAGCCTTGCTTGCCTACAAACACTATTCAATACTCACTTCAACACCAGTCTGTAGGCCTGCATCTGCGCACCATAAATTCCTCACCCACACAGAGTGAGCAGACTGTGAAATCAGGACAAATCTTTTGACGGTGCAATTATGCATCTAAAAAAAGAATTTTCTCTTTGCAACTGTTCATTTTGCTATACCTGTGAATGGTAGTGGTACCAGGTTACCAGCTGATCCTTGAACAAGTATGGCACCAGTGACCTCTGATCCTCTGAGTCCTGAGCAGTGACAAATTATTTCCAGTTCAAGTCACTGTCTTTGAATGAGACCTGCATGGAAAGGGATTTGTCAAAATGAGATGCCAGCTTCACAGATCTCACAAAAATTTTTTTTTCCACTCCTACATTTACTCGGAGTGAAGAGAGGATCTTCCTTGCAGGATCTTGGCAGATAAGCTGTGGACATTGACAAAGAACTTTGCATAATGGATGTTTAGTTTTCTCTGTGCGGTCGCCTTTTTTTTCCTTCACCAAATCAAATCTTCGACCCCTCTCTGCCCAATTCTGTTTCAGAGAAGGAAGAAGCATTATGTGTTGAGGTTTAGAGAGGAGTAATGAGAGGGGGTGATGTGTCAACAACATCAAACGATTCCAAATACATCCATCGGGTTCTCTCTGAACACTCGAGACAGCAGATCCTCAGTAAGTCTTTTAATCAGGTACATTGATCAACTGACACAAGGATGTTGTTCATGCCTTCGGACAATGAAAACATGTCAGTCATGGTTTCTTCTTTTCGCCCAAGATATTAACACGGGGGAGGTTTCAAGGAGAAGATAAATTCAGCGGACCACCACGACACTGAATTAGTCATTCCTGTAGTGGTTTTCCACTGTCTCTCTCTCTCTCTTTCTCTCCCTCTGTCTCATTTTTCTTCGGTGGGGATGAGCAGATGCTGTGTGTGCAGTCTCTGGTGTGGCCTTTTGTGAAAGTGTCTTTGCGGTCCAAGCCCAACAGAGGAGACATGCTGTAAATATAACGGAGGTGACAGAAGCAGCTGAAGATCCATGACCTGATGTCCCAAGCCAGACACCTCCATTAAAAGTGTCCCGTCTGGCTGCCCATAACCCGCTCTGAAGGAACCTTCTGGAATACACAAATGAAAGATTTCCTCCCCCTGACAAGCCTAGTTGGGTTTTGGTTGTTGGTCCCGTAAATGGAGCCATGGGGAAACGCGTGAGAGGGTCTTGGAAAAGGGAAACGTAAGAAGAGAAGAAAAGGAAAGAGATATACAACTATGTGCACACTCCAGAGAAAGTAGCAAGCTTGTTATAAACAGTGAGTCGTCGCTGGAACTCATGTTTGGCTTGTTAAGTCACCTGTGAAAAATAGTGGCTGTTGTTGTGTGAGTCCACAGCACTATCAGTAAATAAAATGGTCAGTGGCAAACTTTTGGATTGAGTTTCACGCACTTTGGCACTATGAGATGTAATTGCTTTACCTGGATGGACCAGGAGCCCAGCACACAGACTGTGAACTCTCTCACTCTCTCATGGACCTGAGCCAAAGCTAGAGTTTAAAGGAGAATTCCGGTGTGATATTGACCTAAAGTGTATTGAAACATGATATCGAGTGTGAACGTATGTCTCATAGCCCATCTCGGCTTGTCCCCTGCACTCCAAAATCTGGCGCTAGTTAGCCGATGCTACCAACAGCTTTTTCAATAGTGGTGCTTCGGCATCGGGCTAGCCATGCAAATAAATCACTGTTTTAAACCCATTTACGAGGCTCAATGTATCTCCACACTTCATTGGTAGACTTCCGAGGGCCCTGACATTTAAAACGAGACATTGAGAACTTTGAAAAAGCACTGGTAGTTTACTTACAAGACGATTTATACAGACACTATCTTCACGAAGTTTAGCGTTTGCAGCCATCTTGAATTTAGTCACGATAAGTCGAGCAAAGAGTAAGAATGAACAGGTTTGATAAGGGATCAGATTCCAAAAATAATTCAGTGGAAATGCATGGATTCCAGTTGCTGCTACTGGAAGAAACTGGAATCCATGAGGGCCCTCGGAAGTCTACCAATGAAGTGTGGAGATACATTGAGCCTCGTAAATGGGTGTAAAACAGTGATTTATTTGCATGGCTAGCCCGATGCCGAAGCACCACTATTGAAAAAGCTGTTGGTAGCATCGGCTAACTAGCGCCAGATTTTGGAGTGCAGGGGACAAGCCGAGATGGGCTATGAGACATACGTTCACACTCGGTATCATGTTTCAATACACTTTAGGTCACTATCACACCGGAATTCTCCTTTAATGCTTGTCAAATGCTGCAATAAAAAATACTCAGCAATGTGACATTTGTCAATTTTCGTTAATTTGTTGATAATGATAAATTACACAGACTCGCAAATATTGCTGACTTGGCCAACCACATCCACCACAAATGAAATGCTACCCCCTCCCCAACACCACCACTAGTAACAAATATCCGTTAAAGAGATCAGATCCTGGCGCACAGCCATATGTTATTGTGTACAACATCTCTGCAAAATCTGCATTGAGTCTAATGCCGGCTGACATCCAGCTGTTCATCTGCATTCCCACATCCACAGATGAATCTCCCAAGGGCTGAGGAAAAAATGTCAGCACTGGTTGTTGTTGTTGTGGCATGAAAAACAACCCCAAAGAATTTCTTGTCAGTATTTACAGCCCTGGGTCATCAATGACGCAAGGACTGCTCAAAAAGCTGTATTATTTGTAGGCCTCATAGATATCAGAGCAGAGACACATTGTGCTACTATCCAATACAGCCGGCAACAGTCTGAAAATAATTTACCACGCAGAGCATTTAACTTGCTTTACTCTTCCAGGCATAGTTTTGACATGATAACCTTCTGGAGTAGGCTTATTGTGCAGGTGCTTTTTAATTTTGTTTTGTCAGTTTGAGTCTAATTTCCTTCTTAATGCATTTTGATGAAAAATTAATTAAACACATAATATTAGGTTACTTTTAAGTGGGATGATTTGCTTCATCGTGTTGTTTGATGTAAGATGTGCCCGTGCTGCGTGACACCAACCAAGCACAGGGAACAGACGCAGAGGCAGCAAACATGTTTGTGATTAATGAATTAAACATGAGGAAGGGTTGCCAATAGAAGCGTGTGAGAGAGAAAAAAATAAACAAGCTGCTCTGGGAATAAATGCAAGCTGCAGCTGGTTATCCCGAATGCATGCAATTTACAGCTGTGAGAGTGTGACCATAGCAAACTGCGACAGGAGCTTCATAAAACTTGGTGATATATGCGTCCTCGAGCGCTTCAAAATCCTATGGTCCTGTGGAAATGGCTTCACATTTTAGCCCTAATGGAGTAATTTAGCATGATTAAATGGAACCTTTTTTTTTTTTTTTACTAATAATGATAGCTTTTGGAGAACAGCTATTTCTTTTGTGAGTTCATGGAGAGGGCTTCCATTTACGAAGAATAGTTTACATTCTCCCCTAAATAGATTACATGCCCTTTACATTTAAACAAGCTTCAGGCTCTTTTGGACACAGTAGAGTACATCAGGTAAAATAGGATGCAGAGACTTATTAGATAACCATAATTGTGCCCACCATGAATGCATGGTCTGTACTGTTAATGTTTGAGTTTGGAGAGAGACAGAGTGGTGTCAGCCACACGGCCTGAGGATGCAGTCGGGCTGGTGGCCATACGACTCGGGTAGGGGCACGAGGGACAGCAGGTGACGGCTGCGGATGCTTCATCCCCTTTGGACCACACCACTGTTAGTTACACTGGCTGGGTACTCCACAGGTGCCCCCCCCCCAAAATGCTCTGCACCTTCTGTACTGTGGGGGGTAGGGGCGATAGTTTGGAGAATTGGGGTAGAAGCAGCCGTCCACTCCTCTCTTTCAAAAACAGCATCTGTTTCCACGTGATAAGGAAGGGGAAAGGGAGGTCAGACAGTGCTGCTGTGGAGTCCAGCACCCCCCACACACACACACACACACACACACATCTCTCCTGTCCTGTGGATTTATAGGAGGACGAGGGGGAATGGGGGCAGTAGAAGTGAACGGGGAAGGGAATGGATGGGGGATGTTTACTATCCAGGGAGGGAAGGAGGGAAAGTAAGAGAGGGAGAGAGAGAGAGAGAGAGAGAGAAAGAGAGAGAAAGAAAGAAAGAAGGGGCTACAGTAGACAGAGAAGGAAGAGAGAGGGGAGATAGAAAGAGAAAAAAAGAAGGAAAGGGAGAAAATTAGATTTTTTTAAAGTATTTGCTTCCTTCCTATTGTTATTAATGACAGGCTGATAAGTATCTTTAAGACTTATTGGCCACTGTGCAACAATTAAAGGGTGAACCTAAACAACAAATGAGAAATAGTATGATGCAAACTATCATTTGTTCTTAAGGGAGGCAAATGCATTCATTTCCCTATAATTAGTAGAGGGAGTGGCTGGCTGGGGCCCAACACAAATGTCCATACGTTTAAGCTTCAGTTTTTTGAAAATATCTTGGCTACTCTTCTACACTCTAACACCCTGCAATCTTTTTAGACTGAGGAGACTTCTCTCTGCAAATCCAGGGTGACTGTTAAGAAGTCCCAAAAATCTGGAAAATACAACTCATAGATGAAAACCCAATATTGTCATTCTGTGACCAAATACAAAAACATCCTTCAGTCATATTTGTAATATGGGTGATGCATTGCATGATAATTTGGAAACAAGGACAGGCAGAAATTTGAGCTGGGTAGAGATGAATTGCAAACTTTTCCACTGCCCACAGAAAAAAAGAAGTTAATAAGCTCTTGAAGATTTGTGCCTGTTGATCTGAAGAATATGGCAGTAGCGACCTCAAAGCTGAAGGTCCCCCCCCCCCCCCTTCCGATTGCACACCTCCCCAGCCTCGAAGGCCAAGGGCTCATTAGAACACCTCTGGCAGATTGTTTAGTGTTTCTCAACCCTCTCTGTGATATGCACTCTGTCTCTCTTTCTCTGCGGCTCAGTCACTCAGGCTCTGCATATTTCTCCATATATTTGCATCAGTTGGCCATGGCCAGATTGCCTTGCAAAAGGCCAAGTGAATGTCTTATTGCCTGCCATCTCTAGGTGATTGATCATCCTTTAATGTTTATGGCCTCCTCGGAAGGACCTTGGTGTCCAAGTCTGATCCATAATTCGTGCAGATGAAAATGAACATCGCCTAGGTATTTATTAGTGTCCACATAAAATTTATTGAAACCGAATGACTTAAGTTGGCACAGTGGCTCCCAACGTGAGTGATGTAACTTTAATATCTCCATGATAAATCCTTGAAGCTCATAGTGGTGGAATCTTGTCCATGAGCAGACTCTGTGTGCCTACTAATGTGCTATAAACTTGAGTGACATTTATTTATATGTGTTTCTGTGTGCTTGTGTGTGTCTGTTTGTGTGTGTGTTTCTTATGTTTTTGGACATTTTGAGGGGAACTTTCAGTACACAAAGCAACAGGAAGTGGACTCGTAAACTGCCAGCTTCTACTGCTGCGTGCAAAGCAGTGTTTTGTGGCTGCCGTCCCAGCACTGCCAATTGCAGGTAGCTCACACGCAAACAAAATTAAGAAATGCTTTAACACTTCAGTGAAAACGCCAGCGAGCCCTTGTGAGGTTTTACGACACCCAAATAGCTTTTCCTGTTTATATGCGGGCTTATATGTGGTCGCCCCTCCTGACCATGCAGGTGAATTTAACGGGCCCGTATCGGAGTTTTCCCACTGCGCACGGCAGCTGGTAGCTGGGCGGCTTTTTAGGCTCCCTCCGTCGGTTTTTACAAGCCAAGTTGCTCTCACGACATTCTCAGGGTCATGCAAGCACCACAGCTGACGTGCATGCAAGTGAGTGAGAGCGGTGAAAAAAAAATCCCAGCATGTCTCCACAGCATCACGACACTGCTGGATGTGAAACCACACCATATCGAATCAGAAAGGATCCCTGGAACAGTCAAATACGCATTATATTTTGATGATGTTGGAGAGATGTTTTGAAATATCCTTTAAAACCCATAAAGCATCTCAGTGGGAAGGTTTTTTTAAATTTATTTATTCTATCTTTTTTTTTTTCACTTTCAAAACATGGCTAATATTTTTAATGGTTCTGTGTTATGAGGTTTCCCTGAACTTTCATCACAGTCTGCTCTTTTGGCAAGAACAGACCCTAATGCTCAAGTCCCAAATCCTCTTGAAGGGTTGAGGCTGGTTGGCTTCTTTTTTTCCTCTGCGAAAGACTCTTGAGAACGACAAGTAAGAGCTGGAGGGTAAAAGGGACTGTGTAAATAGTCTGCTCTTTTTGCCTTCTGTCTAAACCAATGTACTTGGGTACAATGTTTTTTAATGCTTGAATTAACGACTAATCACGTAAAATACAATATATTCCAATAGTATTTTTATGCGAAATCAGCATGTTTTAAAATGTTTTAAAGTTCACATAACAGTTGACACAAAGGTCATTTACCATTCATAATTTATGAACCAATGCATTCTTACACAGACATATAAGTTATTCACATATTTTATTATAGGAATAACATACAATATATCAGTAAGCTCATGTTAAATGTATTCCTATTATAATTCTGAACCTTCATATTGTAGCCTGATATC
Source organism: Alosa alosa (assembly GCF_017589495.1). Lineage (NCBI taxonomy): Eukaryota > Metazoa > Chordata > Actinopteri > Clupeiformes > Clupeidae > Alosa > Alosa alosa. The sequence continues at coordinate 15,426,672 of NC_063203.1, read as the reverse complement.
ACTTTCCATATTGCTTTATAAGTTTTTTTATTTAGTTGTCATTTACATTGATGATTCAGCCGTCACCTGTTAACCAGTAAAGTTTTAAGGAGAACCTTTTAACTTTACATTACACTTTCTTCTTAATAGTTTCTAAAGATGTTGATGAATCCACAAACTGCTCTTGTTGATAATAACTGACTCCATCTGCATGGTGGAACATTGGAACATAATCAAAGTGTCAGTAGGATACAGCCGTAAGATTTTCACGAACATTATCAACAACTCTTTTCCCACACAATAATAAAAATGTACTCTAATGCACGCAACTCAAGATATATGTTTCTTATTTGATGTTCATCGGGAACAGATTAAGTTCTCATCATCGCCATTGCCTAGAGAAACATCCTACTGGCGCTGCTCATGAGATGTCTGCGCCATTTGTCCTCCAAAGAAACGTCTCCTGTTCCTCCAGAAAGGCCTCCACGGTCCTGGCAGCCTGACCCAAACTGCACTAGTCCCAAGCTCTTCTTCTGCGTTGGCAGTCAGGGACACATAGTTGCTTCTTCTGACATGAGAAGGGGACCCCATCGATTGCCGTTCTCAGAAATGCCATTCAACCTTGACTTGCAAGAGTATCAGCTGTCAGTTTAGCCATGTAATCGTTTGTTATCGCGGAGTGCAAACAAATGTGCTGAGTCAGGTTTGTCTGACAGAGAGCCTGCTGGCCCTGTAGGCGCTGCAGAAGGTTCTGTGAGTGTGAATACATCTGTCTGTCTGTCTGTCTGTCTGTCTGTCTGCCTCTTTGACTGTCTGTCTGTCTATCCAAAATGATCGTGGCGCCAATATCTCTCTAGCTTCCTGTGATTGTGCCCCTCATTCAACCTCAGGAATGCGAGGGTGATTAGGCCTGGGTTCTGGTTCTTGTTACCTCAGGCAGAACCAACATCTTCTCTCCATCTGGATGGCCTTCAGTCTCTCTCCAGGCCAACTGCACGGAGGTGGTGGAAGTGTTAAACCCTCTTACAGTCAGTGACACTAAAATAAGATTCAGTAAACTCCATCTAACAAAATGGAACAGGATGAAACAAAGGAGGGCATGATTTCAACAGCAAAGTAATGCTAGAACTGTTTTTAATCCCCTGCGGCGCAACTTCCTAAACGTGCTGACTCACTTCTGGTGAGTCATGTTTTTGTTTTCGTTTTTGTTTATGAGTTATTTTGTTCTTTCTGCAACATAAATTGTGGCTTGTTTGAAGAAGCACAGATTTGCTCTCTTACAAATTCTATAGAGGCGAGGCAATGTAATTTCTTCCCTTTTTATCACAACAGACAAGCGCTGATGGAAAGAAACAGAAACAAGAATAACATCTATAGTCATTCCTTTCTCTCTACTTTTACTGAGAACTTTTATCAGCCTGTTGTTCACAGTCACGCATAAGAGAGATCCATAATAGTGATGAATTAAACTTACTCTGATTAAACCACCAACAGGAGAGGAAAAAATGTTGACAGCTTGTTTGAAATTGCACATTACAAAAACTATAAAAGGATCAAGCCCATATGCTATTCACTATAAACATGGAAAAGTGTTTGTAAGTGTTTTCCTTGTGGAATAATGACATAGCCAGCAAGACATCTTGAGAGTGTTGTGAGTACAAGTGTGTGTGTGTTTGTATGTGTGTGTGTGTGTGTGTGTGTGTGTGTGCGCGTGCGCACATGCTATCATGACCAAATCTTTTTTTTCTTTTTTCACAGTCTCGTCTATTTTATGACGACATTACAATCAATGCTGCTGAGGTACACAGACGGCGGCTCCACTGAGGGGGAATGGCCCTGCCAACATCTGGAAGGGCACTTAATGATCATTAAAAACAAGACACAAACTTTTTACTGAATACCCGGGGGGTAGCTGGGGTACAGGGGCGCATGGAGGGGTGCGGGGGGTTACAAAGGTTTCCAGCTTGCCCCGCAGTCCTGGAATAGTTTTGTGACATGTGCCCTCACGTGGCGCCCCAAATACAGTGAGTCCCCCCGCCCCTTCCCCCTCAACTCCGTGCACCCCCACCTTCCCTCCTAACTTTAAATTTAACAGCGCCTTGTTTTCAATTTATGACTACCAGTAAAGTCAGATCCAAGGGGCTTGTCTGTGTGTGGCTTTCCTGTATATAGACGCTGGGTCTGAATCAAACGTCTTATGACTAGGTTCTTTATCTTACCACCGTGTATGTGGTCTGATATGAGATCTTAGGCCCTCTTTGATAGAACTCCACAGGAAGCTGGCTATGCAGTACAAATGGCTGAATGTGTATGAATCGTTTGTGCCCTACTCAGGCTGTTTAAAAAGGCTTATAGTCTCTGATAAGAGGAGGTAGATTTCTTTCTTCAGCCCTTCTCTGTTTTTCCCATGCTGTTGTGCAATACATGGAAGCAGCATATTTTTTCACAGTTCTCTCTGCCCAGTGAAAGCAAAACAACTGGTTTTAAAATCAAATCTGATGGAGCAGCGGATCACTTGTGGACCATGAATAATTCTGAGGTCAAAGGTGACAGGAGAAAGGATGTTGCATCTGCCACTCCTTTTTAACAGCAAACCAAAAACATGTTGGCTTGAGGCATTTAAAACCTTCAAAATAGACAACACGTGCATGGGTTTTTTGAGCTCCAGCCAAACAACACATCCAGTCACGCTTTTATCTATTTTAAAAGCCTGCAAAATCTTCTAATTTATGTCACTGTATGTATGGTGTACTACATCTTTTTAATCATCACTGCACATATGCATTAGTGTATGAATGACATTTAAAGTGTTAAGAAAACCCTATTCAAGAAGACTAACAAAAACAATGTTTCAAAACACAGAACACCACATGCACCGAGAGTATAGTTCACTACCCGGTATCACCGCGCGTCAGAGTCATTTAAGATGTTGTTTTATGATTCACATATAGAGATCCTGACAGGTTGCCTTCCGAAGAAACACATACTCTTCAGCCAACCGAAACACAATAAACATTCATGAGTGTATTGATTTACAGTTAACTTCGTTTCAAACCCATGCACTCTAAGCAGCAGGTCTATGGCACCACACATCAAACAAGCTTTTCTCTTTACAGATTTCACCAATATACTCTTATTTATGTTTGTGTTCTGGGTTAAAACATACTTCAAAGGGGCTTTAGAATTTAGGACACATTGAAAGAGATAAATTGAATCTATAAGCAGGCCATGGCATGTATTGAATCTGTTGCATTGAACCTATGTGTATTTTAGCATTTAACTGTTGTCGCCAAAATAGTTGAGTTACATAGTTTTGCACTGATAGCCTAGATTTATGTAACTGCTCATCAAAGCCTATTTTGAAACATATAATACAACACTTTCTCATATAAATCCCACAAAGGTTTTTATCAATCACAACTTCACTCATTGTTAAAAATGTGTGCAACCTGCATCACATAGGCCTAGTACATTTCCCTCAACCGGTGTTCAACAGTTTCAATTTTATTATCACAAAGACTATAGCGACACCATCTGACAGTAAGCTACAACAACAACTACTCTTCCTTTGCTTTCTCTTCAGGACCAGCGCAACGAGACTGGATAAATAATAAATAATAATAATAATAATAATAATAATAATAATAATAATAACATTTATTGTCATTTAATTGCATAGCAAGATTCATCATTTAGATTTATAGCAACCGGCTGGAAAAAGAATACTTTTTCATTATGCATTTGTTATAATAATACTAATAATACTTATACTACTACTACTACTACTACTACTACTACTACTACTAATAATAATAATAATAATAATAATAATAATAATAACAACAACAACAACAACAACAATAATAATAATAAGGCTTCTCTCTGCACAGGTTTCCTTTCTCGTTGTCAGGTCTAGCTTTGATGGACCTCGGACACAGTGGGCAAAGATAGTGGGCATTTGGCGAATAGGATGTGTCGTCAGTTCCGTTTTCTGTCAGTCGGGTTGAGCAGATTTGCATTAGTCAGAAATCCCGTAGGTGCAGCCGATGGCCATGAAGCATTCAGCAGATATTTAACAAAAATCTCCACGGTGTCATTCTTCTACAATCCCGTTGGATGCTAGTTTACACTTGAAACTCGTGGAATACTGTAAGCAGTGTTGTGGTTGAATCTGGGAAGTGGTCACAGGTAAGAAAAATTAAGAGCATCATCTCTCAATGCATCCAGCCGGCTAGTACCTCTAACTCGCTAGCAAGATAACTGTCTAAGCGTTTACGAAGTAGCCAGCCATTTAGCTGTCACGGGAACTGTTTGTGGCTGTGAAACCAACCATTGTATGTGTGCACACAGTGTAACATATGCAACCAATTTTCAACAGATACTGCTTCTACTGACTGTGCATTTTGAGAATTAACGCTAAATGGCTCGTGGGGCATGCTTGAGTGGAATGTCGTGTATGGATTGCTAGCCGCTTTTGCTAGCGGGATTAATAGATAACCGAGACATTCTCTGGGATAACTAACGTAGGTTAGCGAAGACGCAAAGGTAGCTCACCAAGGTTAGCTAGCTAGCTAAAGCAGACGGGGGTGTGACGTGTCACATAAATTTCCTTAGGCCAGTTGGTCTTGCAGCGTTTTCAATACTACATTTTTGTTCTGATCGTGTGAATTATGGGCACTTCTTGGAGGATATTTGTGCCTTGGTAATTGGTTGCTAACTTAGCTAGGCCTATAATAATTGAAGCATATTGTCATATGGCAACTTTAGCATAGCTACATTGTTTATGGGATTAGGTGATGGTGATATTCAATGCGCCGCTGAATTGAGAAAATGATTTTGTTTAGTGACCAGCATCATCATTACGTTTTCAATCTGAACGAGCGATTCTGAATATATTAACAGATGCATCAATTAGCAAAATTCATGAGTTCCTTTTGGTAGTGTAGCTTAAGGCAAACTAGAATATCATTCTAATGTTTCAGGAAGTGAGAAACCGCAATAAATTCTATCAGCATGTCATATCAAGTGGCAGACTTACACACACAATGACTTAGGGCATTGTAGGTACGTGTAGGCTATAGCTGCTACATATATTTGTTTTTATGAATCAGCGGGTCTTTTCCCGTTCTCTCTGCTGTAGTTATTGTAAGGTATGGCCTCGGCGCTAGGAGTCGTGATTGCGGATAACTGTTAGTGCGCCTGCAGTTGCTGGATGCTTATCTGCCGGTAAATATCATATTTATGAAATACCGTTTTATGTAGTAGGCTACAGAGCGTTTCAGTGTACCGAAAAGCTACAATAGGATGTGGAGCGCTTGCACTCAGATGAGCTTAATCGTCTGCATTTCTTATGTTGGCTACATTTATTTAATGGCACTTTCATGTAGAGTGCATCTAGTTGTTCATTTTAGACATAGACTTAACTACTTTAGTGTCGAGGGCCACAATACCATGCAGAATAGTCCACTTTGATACTCTGCATAATCTGCCTGTGTAACTTGTAAGACTTGAGACATTTGGCTTTCTTTACATTGCACTGACAACCTTTCCTCTGTCAAACTTTGAAGAATCTCAACATGGCAGACAGCATCATGAGCAAAGCAGCGACCATGGAAATCCCCATCAACAGTAACGGAGACTCCAGAACACTGGGAGAAGATGATGGCCTCGAACAGGTGGGCGCCCCTTTGAAATCCATTTGTCTGTGTGTGTGCGCTGTTTATCTGCCCCTGCATTGCTATTAGGCTGGCATTCAGTCCCAGTGATACCTTCTCATCAGACAGGCTGGTGCTCATTAGTAGCCTGTGGCTGTTATGGCCACAATTAGTCTTGTGATTATGCGACACTTGTTATGATCCCTGACATGATAGTCCCTATTTGAAATGTTCTATTTGTTTATGTGTCTTTGTGTCTCATTCTCCGTACAGGCTACACATTGGAACTTAGATGAGAAGGTAGGACAGGCTCAGAGAAGGTTCAGTGGTGGGCACAGGGTCAATGTTCCCATGGTTACCTCCCTTTGTGTGTGCATTTTGGCAGTCTAACTAACCATTGTGGTTCTGGAGCTAAATTTGCATTGAATTGTCTGGTATTATGTTGGTGTGGCACCTGAAGTAACATCCAAAGATCTGCATTGTCCATCCCTTCCATTTTGTGAATGTGTTGTTTTTAATCAACCTCCAAAAGGCGTAAATTGGCTGCATTCATACTGACCTGCGTTTTGTATAGTAACTTCAGGCCTGTCCTGAATACCCAAGTGATAATAACTCATTTTGACCCTTTCCTACTTTATCTGAGAACACACCTTTAAACACAACTAGACAGCATGTAATAATACAGGCTTTTAACATAATGCATCATTGACATTGAAATGAACTAATGTATGGGAGACCTATTTTGTGGGGATTCCTATATGTCTGTGTAACGTTATGCCAGATTGTGTTCAAGCTTTCTTCCTATTATCAGAAAATGTCTACCTTGCAAATATTGTCATGTGGCTTGTTCTTGTTTTGATGTGCCTTATGTCAAGCAACTTGGGGCTGTTCTTCCGTAGGTCTTATAAAAATAAATAAACTCTCTATGTATGCCTTTTTTAAAGTCTCAGGGCCAGATGTACTAACGCTTTTGCGCCCACTTCAGGCGTATTTGTTTCGCAATGTGCGTGTAAAATCATTGCGAGGTATGTACAAACAGGCCGCAATGATATAAAAGCGCAAACTGCCTGTCGCGGGAGCTGAAAGTGACAGATTGCATTTGTCATGTCATGCATATGCATTCATGGGAGGATCCAGGGGAAAGTGGGTGTTTAGCGTAAAAAGATGGGAGGGAAAGAGTAAAGAGTGCCTAATTATGTATTCCGCGGTATGTAGGCCTACAAAGACTGCTCCTGAAAGCGCACGTCTATTCTGCGCCTAAATACTTCCGCCTTGTAAAAGCAGGTGTTAATCCAAATTGCAGTTCAATGCGTCAATAAGAGAACCTTTCAAAGACTACAGAATCGTTATTTAGAACACCAGTTTTTGTGGTGAAAGTATTTGTACTACCAAAAGCAACCTTAACTTTCGTTGGCCTTTCGAATGTCTTACTTTCACTTTCACGTCATTCACTTAAACTTTCCTACTTGCTAGATTTGACCAATCTTCCATAGCCTACAGTATATACGTGCACAAGTAGTTTGAGTAGAACTACTGATCTTCATTATCTCCCAGCTTGTTTACATCTGATCATGTATGGTATTATTTCATGATCTCTTAACTTTGATTCTTTTTAATGTTGTCATCAGTTAACTTCATTCAACTGCGCTTGTATGTAGGTGCTGTCATTCAGTTGTGGACGTTCGTAAATTGCGTTTATGGGCGGAGAAAGGCGCAGTTTACACTAAGGTTTGAACGATTGATAAATACGACGGAAACTTGGGTCTGACAGCTTTCGCAATCTGCGGTGTGTCCATGACGCTGATAACGCTACGTTCGCAAATGTACGTACATCTGGCCCTCAATGTCTCACACAATTTTGTGTGAAAGTACAGAGGCCAATGATTCAGCCTCCAACACCCTCCATATCAGAAAGGCCATATCAAGTCATTCAATGTTTTTTCCACTCAGCCATGGCTATCAGTGTCCTTGTCTAAGTAATAGGATACAATGCATTTAAATGGTATTGAATGCCAAGAACTGTTGCTTGCCAAGTGCCCAACACTAGTCCCCACATTCGAAGCACTTGAAACCCAACAACAAAGCACTGCTTTGACTGAGTGGCTCATTGAATCTCCACAGACTGCAGTGCTGAGATTGCTGACTGTCTGATAAACCTGGCCCCAAAAGTAGCCCCAGAACCCTGTTGTTGTGTAGCCAAACAGTGTTAGTGTCTGTACTGTAGATAGTTCTACTAGGTATACTTGCGTGCACAGTGCCTCTTAAGGCGGATATGTGTTTCAGTATATTGATGATGGTCATAAACAGAGAATGAATGTCACCAAGGTCTGCACACTGGTGAGTTTGGAGACAGATTTTGCACAGGTGATGGGCACCTTCTGGGTAGTTTTGAGATGTTCTGGTAAGGTGGACATCACCTCTGCACCAGACCTCCACAACAAACTACAAACCCAACCCCAGGCAGTTTACATCATTCACTGGGAATTATTTACACTGAAGCACATCTCCGCCTTAAACCATCCCCACCCCTCTTCCCCCTGTGCTTTAAGCTTATGGTCTGTCCTCCATGCCTCCAAAAGGACCTCCAACAGGTGATGGTGTCCGGGCCCAACCTGAACGAAACCAGCATCGTGTCCGGAGGCTACGGAGGCGCAGCAGATGGCATAATCCCCACCAGCTCCATCAAAGGTACCGTGGCACGAGTGCTCTAGTCCTGACGGAGCACAGAGGAGCCGTTAGCTTGATTTATAAAGCTCTGCTGACAGAACAGATCATCTTTTTTTAAAGTGGTTGTATTCTTGAAAGCATGATAATGGCCAGGCATTCACCTCCCTGGAGGTTTGTTGTAACAGCATAATATAACACAGATCCAGGTATCTGCTCTCGTTTGGCTAGGGCGTAGTGGACATTATCATGATTTGCTGGTCTCTTTAGGCCAGAGTGTTTTCACCGGTAAACACCAGTGTGTTCTCCTGTGTTGGCAGCACAGGATGTTTCATAGGAATAGAACACTGTGTAAGCTATTGCAATTTTGGGGAACAAACTAGAGAAGTTTATTTAGTCCGTTTTTTAGATTTGCTTGTGGCTCGGCCATTTTTTTGTGTGCTGTTGGAGTCGGTCATGTAACATTCCACTTCCCTTGTTTATACCATCTCATAAAGAATTTTTTTTTTCTCCATTGAGACTAAATTTGTTACTAAAATTGATGTGGTTTCACCAATATGGTATTTTCTACAGTATCTCCCAAATTGTTTAATGGAAAGAAGTAATAAATTCAGGTAACTGCTGAAGAAGTCTTTAGGGGCACTGACCGCGTTGATTACTTCTGTCTTACACAAATTGAATTTGCTCCTTCCATCTTATTCTGTCTGACTTCTCTCTGGGGACAGACATCTGTTGTCTGGAATTAAACTAGACCTTTAATTCACTCTGCTACTGTGAAGGTTCCGGCCTTAAACTGTCTTAAGGCCTCCGATGACTGATTATTTGCCTGAAGAATCTCAGTAAATAATGCCATTCTAAAACCAATTTTCTCAGGCCCTGCCATCCGCTATAACCCTGAATACTTGGGCAGAAGGAAATCAGCTGAACCCAAAGAAGGTGGTCGTACACCTCCAGAACTGAATGCTTATTTTCCACTTCTGTATCTCGAAGCCTTCCACTCTTTACCTGTCTAGCAGAAGTGCATACTTCTTTTTTGGCTGAAGAAAGAGGCCTGTTGGCAGCATGTTTTCAGAGGTCTAATCCATATGAAGAAGGCAAACTAACCAAGGTTATTAATAGACTGTTACACTTCTGTACTCTATTTAACAGTGGGCCTGTGTATGTTGTTGCATGCACACAACTACATCTGAAGTGAATTAATTCTTACAACAAGCAAGTAATGTCTGGATAGCAGTAATTTAGTGCGTTAACTTCTATAATGTACATGTTTTTATATCATGTAGTTCTGTCAGTCTCGACTGAACTCGTTTTCATCCACTACTCACTTTTCATTTTGTCATCTCTCTGCTCCACCCAACACCATCCCGCTATTTCCTTTGCATGCTCTTTTCTCCTCTTTCATACTTTCAACTAACCCGAATCCCACACTCTACTTACTACTACACTAAACGTGCCTAATATGTGTGCCGCTTTGACATAATCTACTCTACCCTTTACTCTACTAATAAATAATTTACTAATATTTAATTCAATCTTTAATCATCTTACCTCCCCATACCTATTGTCTCTACCTTGACAATCATATGACAATTTATAAATCTGATATGTGCCATTCTACATGTAATTTAAACAATCCCAACAATAACTACCCACCCACCACATAACCAATGAATCACTGCATGGACACTGTCCCCATGATCGCCCTCGACACCAAAACTGGTTGTTGAAATGACCCTTTCCCCTCCAACCACCCCCCACCCCTGCACCCTCCTCCCTGTTCCTACGCACCCATTTCAGACCTGCGCAACAAATCACGTGGCATCACCCCCAGCCAATCAGCAGCCAGCCGGATAGCCAACCAGGCACAGCAGTATCCAGGTATCCCATGGGCCCCATTGCCCAGTCCATCTCATTCCGCCCCCCCCCCACACCGCACGCCATCTTCTCCACAGCACATCTTTTATTCACGTTATTATTTCACAACATCAAGGTTTCCAATTTACAGTGTTGACATTTTCACATTATTGCTGTGTCTGCGAGTATTAAAGGAGCTATGTGGAATTCTGTAAGCTTTGAGTTCTTGAACGCAGCCACGTGGCCCTCTTCCATAGACTTGCATTGTATTTGACGCAGCAACCACAAATGGCACAATGCGGAATTACAACCTGGCGCTAGCTGGTTTGCATGTTAACTTCAGGGGGAATCTGGACAACACAGCGCATAGGTGTTTTTGACTTTCCATCGAAATGGTTGTTTCTTAACATTCTCTATTTCTAGGTCAGTCATTTTTGGATGTTTTGACCAAAAAAAACTCCACATAGCACCTTTAATAATATGAGCCGATGATACATCATGTTACATCATGATACTTTACAGTTCTAATCTGTTTCAATATGTCAGTATGACATACTCTGCCGATGTGAATATGTGCTGACTGTTATTACAACCTAATTAAAAAATGGTCTCCTCCATCTCAGCTCCCAGCATGCACCTCAGTAACAGCAACCCATCTATGATGGCGGAGGAGGCAACACGAGGCGTCGCCGTGGAGAAGTTTGACAGTGTGAAGAAGTGGGGCATTAACACATACAAAGTACGTGCCCAATATTAACTGATTCTTGTTAACAGATAAATGGCTTCATCACTTATTTGCAACACTATTCGTTTATGTCTATTGAGAACATTGAGATCTACACTGAACTTTCCTTCCTCCCTTCTTACTGCCTCTTTCCATACCCCCTTATTCTCACACACCCCCAGTGTACGAAGCAGATGTTTTCGGAGCGTTTCGGGCGGGGTTCGCGCACGGTGGACCTGGAGCTGGAGACTCAGATTGACCTGCTGCGCGACACCAAGAGCAAGTATGAGAGCGTGCTGCGCCTAGCCAGCTCCCTCACCAGCCACTTCTACAACATGGTGCAAACCCAGCAGGCCCTGGGGGACATCTTTGCTGACCTCAGCCAGAAGTCACCTGAGCTGCAGGTACGACTGCCACTGATAGTGTGTGTGTGTGTGTGTAGGCCTGCAAATTATGTGACAATATAAGCATGCAAAACATGTTTTGTCTGCTGCATGCAATGCTGTATATTCTTTTCTGTTCTATTGCTGAAAGTGTTGCTCATAACATTTTTGCAAGGTCTTGTAGCAAGTTCCTGTGTGTGTTTGTGTATGTATGTAAGTGTGTGTGTGTAAGTGTGTCTTTGCGCAACTCCAGTAGATGGCAGAATTGCATTAAGTGTTGTGAAATTAAGTGTAATGAAGTTTACAGATCAGAACATAATAGTCTGTTATAATAGTCTGTTATTGTTAATTGTTAGTGTTTCATTTCCTCAGTTACTCCCCAGTCACACTGTAGCATATAATAGTAGTCCACACAGAGAATCTCTCTTTAAGGCTCGTAGGCAGTACACTTGACATTATTGGGGTCACACTTGCATCAATAGTGTCAAAGTGGAGAGTCCTTTTACCCTCTAGGTGTGTGTGTGTGTGTGCGCATGTGTATTTAAATCTGTGAAAAAAGCAGACTCTTGATGATTCCATAGGACGAGTTTGGGTACAACGCCGAGACCCAGAAGCTGCTTTGCAAGAATGGCGAAACCTTGCTGGGCGCCATCAACTTCTTTGTGTCCAGCGTGAACACGCTGGTAAACAAGACCATGGAAGACACGCTGATGACCATCAAGATGTATGAGAATGCCAGGTAAGCTGGCCAAAGGCCTCTCAAAAGATGCACTAATCCAGTGTGTTGAGGATTTAATCCCAGAGAAAAGCATATCTCTTACCTACTCTCAGATTAGTCTGCCTCCGTTAGAGTGAGAAGAGTTTACTGTCTTCCTCACACACACACACACACACATACTGTACATCTATATGCATGTGTATATGTGTAAAATGATTTTCTGTACAAGTGCAGATATATAGATGTATATACACATGTAGATACACATGTAACAAAGCCAGGCAAAGAGAAAAACTAGTTCCAATCCTCAACACAAACTTTCTTTAAATCCATATTTTGAATAAAAGTCCCTCTACAGCTGTATGAGCAAGGTGTCTAAGCCAAATAATGGCAGATTCTGGAAACAACCAACTTTTGTGAAAAGCACATAACATGTAAGTGTCCCCCTTCTTTATGAATTTGTGTTACTGCTCTACTGTTTGTACCTACACACGCTGACTAATTAATGCTCATTGATTGCAAATGCGTGGCCTAAGCTAAACCCGTGGCTGCAGCAGCAGCAGGCCAATAGATAATAAACTATCAGCCAGTGAAGTGAAAGCTTAGCGGATAGTCAAGGTGCTTTGTATTGATTGTACCCTGACCCTCTGTCCCCTCATCTGAAAGACGTAGATTTATTTTGAGAGAGAGAGTCCTCTCTTCATTGTAGTCTGCGAGGGGGGGTCAGGAGATGAGGGTTAGGGCTAAATAGGGCCAGCTCTGAGTAAACATCTTGTTATTTGGTAAATAATGAGAGAGAAGAAAGGGAAGGTATGTTCCTTGACCTAAAGAGTGGGTCAAGAGCAGTAGATAGTCAGCAGCGAATCTGCAAAATGAGGTTAAAAAAACCCTTAAAGGAGAATTCTGGCATTCTTTCACATAGATCTCTATTTCTCGAGGTCACCGAGTACTGTCGGTATGAAATAAAAACAGTTCTACCTAGCTCGAGTTGCTGCAGCCAACAGCACTCTAGGGGCATGTTCATGTTCATTAAAGGTTGCATCAGCGATAGCGGGGATACATCACTTCTGTTGATGTTCAAACAAAACAGAGAGCTAGCTCGCTAGTCCCTCCCCCTCCGTCCCGTGCAATTAAAACTCTCCTAAACACGCATCTTGACGGTTATTGGTTGAAACACCTTGAGTGAAAACACTTTGCCTTTGAGTGGGTTGCCAACCCTTGTTGGTAGCAATTGTTTTGTGTCCAGATCTCAGAGCCTAGGCTGCCTACAGAGACGCATCTTTTTGATGGCCTGGTCTTCATTTATTTTGACAGAAATAAACACATATTTCTCTCTCTGTCTCTCTCTCTCTCTCTCTTTCTTTCTTTCTTTCCTTCTTTTCTCTCTCTCTCTCTCTCTCTCTCTCTCTCTCTCTCTGTAGGCTGGAGTTTGATGCCTACCGGGCGGACCTGGAGGAGCTGGGCGCGGGGCCCCGTGACGCGGGCACCATGGTGCGGATCGAAATGGCTCAGCAGCAGTACCAGGTCCAAAGAGAGAAGTACGAGCGGCTGCGCAGCGACGTCTCCATCAAACTCAAGTTCCTCGAGGAGAATAAGGTATGGAAACCATGAAAACCACAGAAAGACAATACCTACAGTACGCACACTTCCTTTAGAGCAGGGGTCGTGGTGGTAATTTTCCCAGTACCACAGTTATCTAGAAACTCAGGTCAATCAGGAAACCGGCTTTCTTTCAATGAAACCCAAAAGATTCACCAGTATCTCTAACTATACAAAAGAAATCCTAAACTGAAGTATGTTACCTGTGGAACCCCACCCCCTAGTATACCCTCACCTAGTATATACATAGAGAATCACACCTGGGGATAAACAAAGGATACACTGCATACAGACCAAAGACACAGGAGATACACATGGGTGCAAAATCACAAATGAACTCAAGAAATACACATGTACATGCAGAGGTATAATGCTGATTCACAGTTCTTTCAGTTGGGCACTTTATTCCACAAACTCAACTAGTTCAGTTGTATGAGGTCAGGAGAAAAAGATTCCAAAGTAAATTCCAAGTAGAGGTCTGCACTCCTGCGGGTCGCAATGAAAAAGAGTGGCGTAGGACATGGCGCGTTTGCGGGTGCGGGAAAAACAAATGATTCACTGCACTCCCTCAATATGCGTAAAAATAACATGTAGAAATTAGTGCTGTCAGTTAAACGCGTTATTAACGGCGTTAACATAAACTATTTTAACGGCGTCAATTTTTTTTTCGCGAGATTAACGTTATTTTTGGTGTAACAAACTTTGTAGTTTTTTCACAAGCTGTTGCAACAACTAGTAACGTTAGAAACCGAGGTGAAGTTAGTTTGATATTTGATATTCGGATATTGGACAGATATTCATTTTTCTTTTTTTAATGCGGCCGGTTTCACCCCGTGTTTGCAGACAATGTACAAACAGATGACCTGTCTACTTGATCCCAGCCGACCTACTTAGGGACCGTCTATAAAGTGAATTACCTTCATAGACTTTTTTGTTAATAGCTTTGACATCATGTGACCTAGTGACTCCAAACCAATGCAGAATAGTTATCCTATATGGGACTCATCAGACACACCTCTTTTTATAGTCACTGTATGCACACTATTTTATACTAATATTTTAAAGAAAATACCTTATTTCCCATAAGAAACAGTCTCCTTTTTTCAATACCTCCCAAGCCATGTGACCTAGTGACTCCAAATCAATGCAGAATAGTTATCCTTTATGAGACTCCTCAGACACACCTCTTTTTATAGTCACTGTATGTACACTGTATTTTATATGAATATTTTAAAGAAAATGCATTATTTCATAGAAAGAAACCGACTCCTTTTTTCAATACCTCCCAAGCCCTAGCCATGTGACCTAGGGACTCCAAACCAATGCAGAATGGTTATCCTATATGGGACTCATCAGACACACCTCTTTTTATAGCGACTATGTGCACGCTGTATTTTATACTAATATTTTAAAGAAAATACATTATTTCATATAAGAAACAGATTCCTTTTTTTCAATACCTCCCAAGCCATGTGACCTAGTGACTCCAAACCAATGCAGAATAGTTATCCTATATGGGACTCATCAGACACACCTCTTTTTATAGCCACTGTATGCAGGCTGTATTTTATATTAATTTTTTAAAGAAAATACATTATTTCCCATAAGGAATGGTCTCCTTTTTTCAATATCTCCCAAGTCATGTGACCTAGGGACTCCAAACCAATGCAGAATAGTTATCCTATATGGGACTCATCAGACACACCTCTTTTTATAACGACTATGTGCACACTGTATTTTATAGGATTTTTTTTTAAAGAAAATACATTATTTCATATAAGAAACAGACTCCTTTTTTTCAATACCTCCCAAGCCATATGACCTAGTGACTCCAAACCAATGCAGAATAGTTATCCTATATGGGACTCATCAGACACACCTCTTTTTATAACGACTATGTGCACGCTGTATTTTATACTAATATTTTAAAGAAAATACATTATTTCCCATAAGAAACAGTCTCCTTTTTTCAATACCTCCCAAGCCATGTGACCTAGTGATTCCAAACCAATGCAGAATAGTTATCCTATGTGGGACTAATAAGACACACCTCTTCTTATAGTCAATCTATGCACACTGTATTTTATATGAATATTTTAAAGAAAATACATTATTTGCCATGAATGGCAACTCTGCACACCAGCATCGCACTTTGCCGCCGTGTAAATCACGATTCAGTTATATTTGGTCGACGCCGCTCCATAAAATCCATTGTTCATCCAGTGTTTGCGTGTTAAAAACTTGATGTGTGCGGCGCTGATGTGTGTGGCAAGTGACAGTGCACCATAGACTGTAGGCCTATAAAATGGCAGTGCACTCATGTCGAAAAGTTCCTTATTTTCAACTGAACTCAAAGATAATGAATATAGTATTTTATGTTTGTTATGCCCTTTTTTAGCTATATTTCTGAAGAATATATTGTGTTGTCTCAGGTCTGCTGCACATCTTTTGAAATTTGATTTGAAATAATCAAATAGACATACGTCTATGTTAAGCTAATGAAGTAACTTGCTTTGCTTTCATTTGAATCCTAATCAAGATATACAATAATTGCTTTATATTGTTAACGTGGACTCCTGGAAAGTTCAGAAATGCAAAATAATTTTAATCATGCGATAAAATATGTGATTAATCGTGATTAACTATAGGAATTCAGCGATTAATCGTGATTAAAAAATTTTAATCGTTTGACAGCACTAGTAGAAATTATTAAAGTAGTGTATAAAATTAAAGTTGTGCTGGATATTGTGTTAGGCAGCATTAAAAACGGGGTTTAAGCAGCTTAAGTGACGGATATTGTTGTTTAGGCCTATGTGGGTTCAATTCTTTGGTTCAAACTCCAAATTGAAAGCATGGCAGAGGAAGAGGACACCACTAGGCTACTTTAGATGTTAGTGCCTTTCTAAAGAATGGATGCCAGCAAGCATAGGTGTGTTACAGTAGCCTGTTCAGAATCAAGAAACTTAAAATCAGACATCTTGCAGTCTCCTTTTGGGAGACAGAAGGCAAAACTGAATACCCCTTCTACATTTCCTGCGGGCTTTTGCGGGCAGGAGTGAGACCTAATGTCACAGATGCGGGCGGGAGCGGGACAAAAAATGACACATTATTGGGGGAAGGGGACAGAATGTTGGAGGGGCTGGCGCGGGACTGAAAAATCTGTCCCGGGCAGACCTCTAATTCGAAGTGAATGATCACTCCTGGGCTAATTGAATGTCAAATTCATAACTCTCAGAAGTAATTTCATGCATGATCAAGAGTTCCATATTATAATAATTCAATTTCTACAAAAGATTATGTTTAATATCCTTTGCCACGGTTTTTTTTTTTTTATTATATTTTTTTAGGATAACTTTTGTACTACTTCAGAGTTCACACTGCAGTGTCCTCTCTGTCCAGTAAAACATGGATTGTTCTATAAATCCTAAAAGGCTAACACGGCACAAATGCTAATCATGTTTGATGTCTTATGTGTTTGTGTGCAGGTGAAGGTGATGCATAAGCAGCTGCTTCTCTTCCACAACGCCATCTCGGCCTACTTTGCAGGCAACCAGCAGCAGCTGGAACAGACACTCAGACAATTCAACGTCAAGCTCAAACCCCCTGGCTCAGACAAGCCATCCTGGCTGGAGGAACAGTGACCTTACACCCCCCCCCCCACCACCATCCGACCAAAACAAGAGAAACGCAACGAAAAATGATCTTTCTTACAGTGGACACACACATGCACACACAGACACACACAGACACATGCACACACAGATGAGAGAGACTGATGGAGGAATGGACAGATTGATGAACAGATGGGCAGAAGGTTACATAAGTGGACAGAAGAAGAAGATGAAGATGTAAGGAATATGCCAGGAGGAGGAAGAGGCATGTACTGTATATAACTAGTGTCAAAAGAGGGGCCAGTGACAACACGCAATATTGTGGCGGGGGTTCTCTCCCTTCCCCCATCGCTTTTTCCTTTTCATTTTGTTGTCTTTTTTTTTTCTTTTTTTCTTTTCACCCTTATATCTGTGTTTTTTTGGAAGCCTTTCTTTCGTTCCAGATTTAAGTTGAATTGTCAATACTACAGTTTTCACTCCATGTTGTAGTTACACAGAAGGTCCTTAAACCATAGGAATGTTTTGTACTGTGGAATGGATGAATGAATGTCACTTGTCATTTTGGAGAAAGTGTCAGTGAATGGAATCAGTAAGAGTCACTTTATAGTTATGTCAATGTTGATTAAGATTATGTTGTACTGTATATTAGATCATAGTTTGCAGGTTCATACTTGGAGACATGTTAGTGACTACACTTATGTTATCAGTGCAACATTATTATGCTGGGGAAGAACAAGGGAAAAGGAAAGAAAATATAACCAGATTTATATATGGAAGTTATTTATGAATTAATCAGACCTAATTGTCACTTTTATTTATTTTCATGTTATTTTTGCGTTCAACATTATAACCATGCTTATATTGCTTATCGTAGTTGTAATTTTTTTTTATTTTGTTTTTCAGACGTATCATTTATGCAATGATAACAGAACCAGGATGTTGTTATAGTATATAGAGTTACTGTAGTACGCACCTTACATTCTTTACATTGTGTGCTATGCACACAGCTATGTGATGATGGTTCATTTCAATGCAGTATCTCTGGCAGTTATTTAAAACTCACTCCATATCGTCTACTATTTTGCATTTTGTTACTGAATACCACTCAAACTCAAACATGAAGGCTGTGGGACCGTGTCAGGGAGTGATGACCAAATACACAGGAACACTGTTCATTCACAGACTCAGTGGTACGATAGAAGTCACCCCAAAACTCAAGTTTACTTGTACCTATTGGCTTGGTTTAACATGGCGTGACTGATGGGAATTTTTACAGTCAAAATATAATCAAGAGATCAGCCCAGTTCCACCGTTGCTCAAATGATCGTGCCGTTTTCAAGACACAGTGGTCTCTTGGTCACCATTTAACTAGACCTTTCAACTTAATTGATCTGTACAACCAATGGTACAATTACTTCCTGGTAGCCTGACGAGCCAGACCCACATTAAAATGTAGGTCTGGGCACTCACCGTTCGCAGTGCTCAGTCCGAGGGGCGGGATAATAGTACAGCTGTGAGTCCCATGCGTTTCCCACCAGCGGAGCTAGTTGGCTAGTTCAAACTTTTGCCAACTTAATAAAAGCTTAACTCGTGTCACACTGTTCGCCAACAGCAACATTATCTTATTTGTTTTCAAGTAGCAGGAAATTCAAGCCAAACCGTTGCAACTCTGCCATCAATCATTATGTTAAGCCCGCCTAACGACTCTATACACAATTTGATTGGCCTGATAGAAGTTTAATTTTTCGAGCTCACAAGCCAACGGAGAGTTGCTAGATTAGCCTGGCAGTTTAGATTTCTAGGCTAACTTCCTGGAACTTCCATTGATTTTTGTGGAATATGTTTTTTTTAACTTTATGGCAAAGCTCATCTGAATGATGAATACAATCTTCATCTTTAACTTTAACAGTGCTTGAGCCACTCTGATGGAAGGTCTTCCTGAAGTCACATGACATGGAAGTTTTTCAATTGTAGAAATTAAATTATTGAATTTTTTTTTTTTTACATTTTTTTTTAGAACCTGCACATCCACTGAACCTCTCTAATATCGCCATTTGCTGTTAGTGTTGCCAATCATCATGCATAGTTTACAATCAGTTGTCTGTGATGTATTTTATAAAACACCTCGTCTTGTGGACTGTAGATCTCTGGATCATATTGCGAGAGGGTTACTTTTTTTGTTCTGAGTTTATTAATTTATTTTATTAAGTGGCACAAATCCTCTGTATACCCCTGTGGAAGAGCAGTTCTCATGTTCAAAAAGTGGGCTCAGTGACACACATGATTTTCCTCTGAACTATGAGGCAATGAGGCGTATATACATGATTTTCCTCTGAACTATGAGGCAATGAAGCGTATATACATGATTTTCCTCTGAACTACGAGGCAAACTTATCTGTAACACTATAATGCAACACTTTCTCCCTCTATCCCCCAATGAATATGTGTCTTTGTTAAGCCTAACTGGATTGATGGGATCATGGAAGGTTTATAAAAGAATATTGTTTGCATATAATCTATTTTTTTAGGCTGGTGTGTCATATTCTAATGTTGTGCGTGAATGGAAAAGCAGGACTAATCAACAATAGGGCCTATGTAAATGTAAAAGTAACACAGTTATCTTGCTTATGTAAATGTCTTGTGAAATGCCCTTACAGCGACCCCTATGTAATTGGCAAAAGTAGTCGAATCATGGTATGATTAAAAACGAAATAGTTTACCTTGTGATGATGATATGACTTGAGGTGCTTTTCTGTGTGCTGCTTGTCACATAATAATGTTGCGCTCAACACTGGACCTGCCAACTTACCAAATGAACGGCTGGGTTTTTCAACAAAGGCAAGAACAGACCGGGTTTTTGTATTTGTATCCCAATCCGTTGTTAGTACTCTGACCTGGATTCAAAAACAGTTAAAGAAGATGCGGGCATAGTTGAGTTAATCGATAAAAGCTCATCTTCCTCTAATCTGCTCTGTCTGTGGCTCAACACGTGCGCACAAAACATTGCTATGCAGGCAAGGGTTAACTGGGCGTGTCGTCACTGATATCACAGGTATGAACATTTCAACACATGCTTACCTAGAAGCTCTGCACGTCTTTTTTTCGTCACAACTAGCCTTTGAGAAGGGAAGGGATGGTAGCTGCTCTCGTCAACGGCAATAAAACCGTTTGGTGAACTTCCTCCTTAAAATCATACCTGCGGTACAGGTAAGCCTTTGAATCGACCGTGTTATACGTTCTGTTTCTGACATTAGTTTACGCTGATCATAATGGTTTTAAGTAGGCTACGATGCTGCGTAGGCTTCCTCTAAAAGATAAAATTCGACTGACCTTAACTCTTCTGTTAGCAGATCCTTGACTAAAGTGCAGGTAAACAGCGGTGTGATCATATCGATTGTAGTAGGCCTAATGCTATGATCAAAGATGCTATGGTCTTTGCGAGGACATTCCTGATAAAATTGAATTGTAAAATGTGAGACTGTCACTGAATTCAGATACAGTGTCTTCCAGATGGATAGACCTACATTTCCAAAAAACTCTCATATTGATTTAGCAGTCACGTGGTCATTAGTTCCTCAACTAAAGAGCTTACCAGATAAAGCTAAACTTCTGCTTTTGTGTTTGTTTTGTTCTGTCTCATGTGTTGTCAGAAAAAAAAATCTGTTGTGGGACATTGTCCCACCTACCTCAGAAGAAATACGTGTGACATCCATTGTAGCCAAATAGTAACTCAGCTCCAGATAGGGCCTTTGTGCCCTATGGATGTGGATAAAGACATAATTTTATAAACTGGTCTGAATCAATGGCTCCATCCCCACCTCCACCTCCACCTCCACCACCTCCAGTGCCACCTCCACCGCCTCCTCCTCCTCCTCCAGGCAATGGGCCCCTCTCCCGCAAGGGCCACAATCGGCGCTCCAAGATGCGCAACTTCAACTGGGAGGCCATTCCCCAGCACAGTGTACTGGGCAAGCACAACATCTGGACAACAGAGCAGACCAGTACCGACTATGAGCTGGACACAAAGCGCATGGAGGAACTGTTCAGTCGCACAGACCAGAGCCCATCACCAAGGAAGGCCTCCATTCGCCGCAGTATCCACGGGATGCCAGCCAGTACCCAGGGAACTGAGGTATTACACTTTGCTCATCTTCTGTCTTCTGTAGCACAGCCTGAAATTCTGCTGTGAGGGACACAGTTGTGAGGCAGAGATCACTGATGAAAGATTCTTTGTTGGGTGAAAAATCCAAAGAATGTTTAGCTCCATAAAGAACCTCTGAAGAACATGCATTTAGGCTGTTGACTTTTGTGTATCAACTGAACATGTTGCCAATACTACAGGTCATTCATACAGCATATTTACAGTCAGGATTAGTTTTACTTCTGTATGGTATAGCTTTTAAGGAAACTAGTTCAGATGTCAAGCTGGAGCTATGATTTCTGGTACTGTAGATGATTTATTGCTCTACATTTGTGTGTGGACAATAATGTGTGATGTTTCAACATGTGGTTGCAAGCAGGTGTGGAGAGGTTGACTGGAATACATGTAGGCTTAGGTCTCTTTTGCTAAGCCATGCCTATATCCCCACTGAAGTCAGATGCTGTCGGTGTCTATTATTAGCCTTGTTGACTTGCTATAGTATTAGATCTGCAGTGGGAAATGATATTCAAAAACAATTATATGTGCATTGTGACACTGCTGTTATTTGTTTTCTAGAATGTGCTAGGCAGGGATGTAGTGGAGGCTAAACGCAAGTAAACACAGTTTATCCACATGAACTTTGATATTGTGCATTATCTTCCTCTCACCTGCCATCACTTCTTTATTACTTTATTACGTGAGTTATCCCTCTGCGTGCCACTGGGAAATGGTAAACAAAAACAGTAAACATCTTTTCATTCTGAGGTGTAGATGTACTGTTGCCACACCTGGTTACACAGATCCTCATAACAGCAACAAATCCCTGTTTTCCATTAATACCTCTAGGACAAAAGCACACAATGGCAAAGCCTCATTAATTAGCTCCAAATGAAGCCAATGGTCAAGTGAAAAACATTGTTGCACATTTTAGAGCGATTACTTAACACTTTCGGCCTGGTGTTGATTTTCTCTCAGCTATGGTGTTTTTCTTTTTGAAAAACTGAAATGAAGGGAACTCTGAGGTGCGTTCAAATTCGCAAACATAGGTGAACGTTAGCAAACATTTGCAAACAACTTTCTGTTTGCCTTGAGTTTTAGGCGAATGGTTGCGAACACTCGCAAACAGTCTGAGGAGGTAGTTGTTACAATGAATGTTTTCATCAAATCGATCAAATTTATCTGTTCAGAGAAAACATGTTCGCTAGGAATGTTCGCCACGTTTGCCGAATATGAACACACCTCTGGTTTCTTTTTTAAATGCATGTCACCTGGAATACTGTAAATGGGATCTGAGCAAAAAAGGGGATCTTAAACATTTAACTAAACAGTGCTTATTATAACTGGAACTAGAACTTTGAATTTGATGATCTTCAAAGGTCAACACATTCTAGTAAATCAGCTGAAATGCCTTGCCTTATGTGTACCTGCAGGTATCTATACTAAGCTCCAAGAGGAACATGAACATTGGAATATTCCTCAAGCAGTTTAAACGGTAAGCACACAATCAAGGGAAAAACTCGGAGACAACAACAAGGTTCCTTGACAGGCCCTGCATACCTGTATGTCTCATAGTCTACATGTCTAAGCAGGCTGTGGATTTTTGCATGAAAACTGTAGATAAAGCTATTTATGGCTCTAAAATCAGACCCTCTGTTTATTTTTCAAAATTGTTTTCTCATGTGCTTTTATTCTCCAAGATTTGACATTTTATGTCAATATTCCTGTTCAGCTTGTTGCTTGAAATGTGATGAAGTCATATTCATGCAGTCTTTAGCGGACTATAGGAATGATGACAGGAAACACCAGTTAGATGCTGTCAGGCAGGCTAGGGCATGCCACAGACTGTGGTGCTTTCCACATAGACGTCCAGCATAGCCGTGTGATTCAGCCAAGCACTAGGTGCAGCCCAGGCCCGTCCCAGTCTGGTATGAGTAATGCCACCACATGGCCAGGATCTCGCTCCCCTAGAAGTTTGTGCTGGCAAGGCCTTGATTTGCTCGCTGTCGTCCAATGATCCAACTTGTGCTTTCATGAGTGGATGAGTCACTGGTTTGCTGGAGATTGATCCCTGTTTGTGTCCCACCCCTACAGGCCGATGGTGGACATGGTAGCGGATATCAGCCAGGGCCAGAGGGAGGGGTTCGCCAGAGGGAAGGTCCGGGAGTTGTGCAAACTGCTTCCAGAGGAGGAGGAGGTATGGGCTGCTGCACCTTTTCTCCAGTGTGGGGTGGGGAGTTGCTACACCTTTTTTCTAGTGTGGGGTGGGGAGGAGGGGGTAAGGGGGTGGAGGTGGAGTAACAACAACTGAAAAGTGATAGCTAGGGGAGGTGGGTGGGGACTACCTGTGTTTCATCACTTTTATAGCGGGTAGCTATTCCAGCTTGGAATTTTAAACTTTTGAAATGGATTCTTTTGTGTTGCACAATATATTACAACCTATGTGCGTGTGCTTGTGCGTGCAGGTGAAACAGCTACGTGCGTATGAAAGCGATATTTCCGTGCTTTCTGAGGCGGACCTCTTCATGGTGCTTCTTGTTAAAGTTCCTTGGTGGGTATAGTTATATTCTACAGCAGGGGTTCCCAAAGTGGGGGTCGCGGGACGGCGAGGGGTGGGTCGCGAAATGATTTCCATAAATCAAATAAATTTGGAAAAAATAAAATTCTGAAAAATTATGACTGGATAAGATCACCATTCACTGTAACCACCGCAAGTCATCTGTCAGCCGGCATGGAGGACGCACTGGTTGAGCTGTCATGTGACCGCACTTTAAAGACAGATTTTAATTCCAAGACGCTTGCTGAGTTCTGGATTTCAGTCGAGAGGGAATATCCACAGCTATCCAAGGCCGCGATGGACGTACTGACGCCGTTTGGCTCCACATGCCTGTGCGAAAAGACTTTCTCTGCACTGACATATATTAAAAACAAATACAGATCGCATCTAAATGTGGAGGATGATCTCCGTGTGGCCGTCTCCACAATTAAACCAAGAATGGACTTGCTGTGTTCCATCCATCTCATTAGATGAGATTAACGCTGAAACATAGTTGCCAAAGTGTAAATTTGCGCCGCAACAATGTATGTTTACAACAGTTTGTGGATATTACCCTGACTGAGATATTCTTCTGTTAAAGCAACACCAAAGATTTTTTTGTACATTAAAATATTGTTTCCAAAATCATCAACTCGTAACAGGGTGAACGGCACTGCATTCTCTTCGCGACCCTCTATCGGCTATAACCGCACTATGCAAGTTTGCCAGATCGGGTAGCGGATCTGTAGTTCGATGGAATGAGACATAAGAAGCTACACATTTGACTTGCTTCTGATGTCGCAATAGCCAACATCATACTTTCATAAAATCATGCAACGTACTCTACCTCGTCTGTAGACATTATTTCCAAAGCCAGTGCTGGATAAACAAATAGCGTGCGTGCGACAGGAAAAGTGCTTTGGTGTTGCTTTAAAATGGAAATTAAAGTAATGTTTCAAAGTTGCACTCATGTTACATGGATATTATGCTTTTCTGCTTTTATCATATAGTAAAGTTCTATACGTAAAATCATAACAGGCTGCTCTGTTCTTTTGTGTTAAGCCCGTGTTTGGATAAGCCTAGTGCGAATGGCCGGTGCGCACATTTTATTTAATTTTTTGAGTCACATCCAGGGATAGTGGGGGTCGCCAGTCTCTGGCACGGTTATTTTGGGGGTCGCGGGTTGAAAAGTTTGGGAATCCCTGTTCTACAGCACACTTGATCAAATGTCATTTCACACAACTTTAAACAAGTAAAACACAATATATATTCCGTCTTTAGTCACTTTCTTGCAGTAGGTTGCACATTTTTCTTCAGATGGAAATTCTTCCTAACTTACACTTAACTTTCAAAGTGTCTAAAAATCTTTAAAAAAAAATCATCAATCTAAACTAGTCTGCAGTCCATGCATGTGAATGTGCACTCATGGTAAGATTAGCTTCATCCTGTACTAAGTGTCTCTTCCTTTTTCCCCTCACAGTTTACTTTATAACTCCTGGAGTGGTCATCACGCGTAACCACCATGACAAATTAAATCTTTCACGTGAAGGATGTTTGCATCTGTTGTAAATTCATTCAATGACTTCTCTTCCAGCTATGAGGAAAGACTGCAGAGTCTGGTGCTGAAAGAAGAATTTTTCCCTTTCATGGATGAACTTAATCAGTCCATCGCCACTATGACCGCAGCTGGGCAAGGTGAAAGCCAATAGCTCATTTTTCGTTCAGTTCAGTCTGCCTCCCCTCCTGCGAAACGCAGATGCTTTGCCAATCCTTTGTGTGTTTGTTAATATATGAGACAAAAATGTATGAGTTACACGTGTGTTGAAACTTGAAAGCCTTCTTTTGATTTACTTGTTCTCCACAGAGTTGCTGAAATGTGTTGATCTCCACTCTGTCATCCGGTTAGTGTTGAAAACAGGAAACTACATGAACGCTGTAAGTTCAGGCATTTTTGTCTTTTTTTTGTTGTTATATTAATCCAACTCCACAAAATGTATATATTTTACTGTTATGATGACACTGCAGGAAGAATGAGTTTCTGATTGTTATGATGCAGGAGATATGTCCTGTCTCTTTAGTTTCTTCTTTTATGGAAAATGGCAAGAAATGCATATAAACCTAAACAAGCACAAATAAACAAGCAGAACATCTTGTAACTGTTAGGCAGGCCTCATGTTGATTTGTCTGGAGTTCTATCTGAAGCCTTATATTCTCATTGCCATTGACTTCAGGGTGGTTATGCGGGCAGTGCCATTGGCTTCCGGATGACCTCCCTTTTGAAACTAGTTGACACCAAGGCCAACAAGCCTGGCATGAACCTGATGCACTATGTGGTGATGGTAACAAACTAAATCCTTAACTACCTTGCTGCAAAGATCATGACAAAAACTGGAAAATATGGTTAGAAACATGCATGCATGCATCTCATACTGCCTTTTATGTTTGTAATGATCTCAGCAAGCACAGAAGGTTGACATGGCTCTGCTGAAATTCCCCAACCAACTGGAGCATCTGGCTGATGCAGCAAGGTAAGAGGGGCACATCTGGAGAATTAATTTGAAATATTACTTATGTGTTCAAAGCTAGACATGGATAAGAGAGTGTCAACAGGAGCAAAGTTCATAGTCGGCTTAAGTAATCAGTTGAGTGGGTGTTGCTTTTATTTGATGCATCGACAATCTGAGAGGAAGGTTAATGAATATTGTGCATTCCGCACTATCTGTGCAAGAAACATGTGCTTGTAGTCAATAGTTTGTCATAGTTTGGCTAATGACAAAAATGTCTGCACACAAGCAAAACATATCAATATGTTCTGATCTCTTTTTCAATTCTTTTGCAGTACTTAAAAAAAAAAATCATTAAATGACCTGAATTCTGCTCATGACTGCAGCTGTGTTTGAGAGTCTGGCCACAGTCTGACGACTGTGTTCAAGTGTTCAAAAGCCACTAAACATTGATTTTGCTGTTGTCATCGGTGACAGAGTTATGATGGTCATTTTTCACTCGTGGACAAAAAGTATGATTAGACTTTGTCTCCCGCTGCTGCTCTTCCGCGTAGTGGTGCAATTAATGGACCATTTTCACTGGCAGCTCATTCCTTTGAAAACACATTCTGTCCAGAATTCAGAAACAGGAACTGGAGGCTGAGTTCCAGCTGAAGGTGAAGAAAGTTCAAAAGGTGAAGGAGGATTCAGAAAAGCAACCAGACCTTAAAGAACAAATGGAGGATTTCCTAAAAGTAAGTAATTTGATGCTATCTGCATGTAGCTTTTTCCCTCCTTTTAAAATCTGTTTGAAATTGGGGGGCGCTGTGGCGCAGACCCATATACGGGTCGAGTGCCCACGGGGACCCAGGTTCGAATCCGACCTGTGGTCATTTCCCGATCCCACCCCATCTCTCTCTCCCACTTGCTTCCTGTCTCACTCTCCACTGTCCTGTCCAAATAAAAAGCAAAAAAGACCCAAAAAAGCAAAAAAGACCCTAATTTCAAAAATATTTGAAATTAAATTGTTTGCTCTTTCTGTAGGATGCGGAGTGTTGTCTGGCTGAAACTAAGACCTCCTTCCAGGACCTGAACTCACTGACTCAGTTAGTTGCTGAATACTTCTGTGAGGATCCCAAACAGTTCAAGCTCGAGGAGTGTTGCCTCATCTTTCACTCTTTCTGTCAGAAGTTCCTACGAGCCATTCAGGTAAAGCTATCTCTAGTTGAGTTTGATCCAAGACTAAATTGACTGATTAGCTCATGGAATGATGATAATCCCATTCTGTGAACTACCCTCCAGTATTTGCTCTTTATTTGTGTAGTTTTTATAGGTTAGTAATTACTTTTTGTAAAATGTAATATTCCACATAAACTAACGTTATGATTGAGTCTGACTACCTTTGATTTATTTTTTTCCCTCAAATGAAGACTTATTTTTGTTTAAAAGATTTTAGCACTGCAAAAATTGAAAGTTGCTACAAACCTGCTGAAGTATGAACAAATATGAAAATGAAAAAAAAACAAATAGAATATCACAAGGTTAGCCTGTAATGTTATCAGTGGTAATGAGTCACATAACTGGCTGTTATCATAACAAGGGTTATCATGAGTAATAGCTTCTATTCATCATGAGTGATAGCATCCAGTTCTCATGCGAAAGTTGATAAGCAGCCCTCTCTCCTCTCCAGGAAAATCGGGATCGAGAGGTTGCGGAGATGAAGAGAAGACAACGTGAGCGCGTGCAGTGTGCCGCCAAGCGCCGCTCTACAGCCTCCTGCTCCACGAGGGACAAGGACATGGAGGGGGTGGCCCTGGAGTCCGTCCTACAGCGATTCCTCAACAACCGCACGTCACGCCGGAGAGGAGGCTCGCACTCGCCCTCCGGCTCCAGCTGCGGCAGCCTGTCGGAGGTTCCCTCCAAGGAGAGCTGCCTCGCCCAGAAGAACTCTGCTGGCGGTGAGGGGGGGTGGTGGTGGTGTTGGTGTTGTTGGAGGTGAGATGGAGGCGGGTGGAGGGAGGGACTCCACCAAAGGAGCTGAGGTACAGAGACATTTGACGAGCAGCTTGCCGCAGTTGCTCGACATGGAGAACGTGGCGGAGAACGCCGTTGTGCATGTTCCGTCGGAAGAGGGAGACCAGAGTACAGGGGACGGGAGTTCCACTCCTACGCAGGACCTGATCTGTTCCACCCCGGTCTTGAAGCGCAACGCGAGCGCATCGTCGATCAGCAGTCAGATCACGGTCTCGATGACCGAGGACAGCCGGGAGCATGACGGCGACGACGAGGATGAGAGCCTGGCGGAGGAAGAGGCACAGAAGATGCGCGAGGTGTCTCGCAAGGTCCTCCGCTACCAGAACAGCCGCAGCAGCATATCCTCCGTAGCTGACCTCTCGCTGGGCGCCCAGTGCTCACCCGGCGGCAGCGGTTGTGGCAGTGCCAGGGCATCACCACGGCGACGGACCTTCCTGGACGAAGAGGAGAAAGCTGCTGAGGAGATTCCGTTGGGAGAAGATGGGGAGGCCAAGGTGGTCCTGAGGGCGCACCAGCATTTCCTCCAAAGCAAAGTCAACGCCATCAACCGGCGGCACACGCTCACATTGCCCCCGGTGGCCAAGGGGGTGGACAGCGACGAGGACGACATCTGGATCCCCACAGACGACGATCCCAAAAGACCCAGAGCGCCTTACCTGTCTAAGGTCGGGAAGATGAAGTCCGAGCATGTATTGGACACGGCCAACTCCTCGTTCGAGTTTGTGGACACTCCAGTGAAAAACCCCCCTGGCTCCTCTGTGGATACGAAGGTGGATGGGGACAAGAAGGTGGTGGTTCCCCCACTGAACTTCAGCCTGATGCAAGGGAGCCTTGTCCAAAGGCGCAGCTCATCTCGGAGTCCCTCTGGATTAATGTCCTTTTTTAAGCGTCTTGGTGAAAAAACAAAGCCTGTCTGATTTAGGCATTAGTACACTTTGTTTGCTGTATGTTTGGTCATTTTGTGAGTGACTTCCTCTTCCTTTTTATCTGTTCATGATGTGTTCCGCTTTTGGCTGCCTCCATTTTACACTCATGTTTTAGACCACACAATGAACTTGGATTGGAGATATTTAAAATACCTGAGACTGGGACTTCTTTTAAAAATGCCTCGCAATGGTAGTAGTACTTTACTCTTCACTCAAAGCCTGTTACAATGCACATACAAAGGTTATTGTAATACCATAAAATGTCCACTAAGTGGCAGTAGATAACAAGAAGGGCTCCTGAAAATATACTGCCACATGTTTTTAAATCATATTCTATTCATTTTATCTGAGATTATTTTGTCTCTTAATTTATGTTTTACCTACCTTACTTGGCCTTATTAAATGTGTGCTTTTGTCACACAAAACATCTGAGCAAAGCTATTTCTGTGGTTCACTTTAAGACGGCTTTCAAACGATTTCCAGTGTGATCCTTTTGGCATGTTTTGGGCGACGTGATTAGGTTTAAGTATGACCAGGGTCTTAAATAGGTCAGCGTAACAATGGCACCCGTTTCTCAGCGACGTGTAAGGGGCAAGCAGGCCTGCAGTGAACCAGAGAGAGCTTAGCCCTATAAAGACATCCAGGACTTACGCTGGGCATGGGCCAACACCTGGTGGTCTCCTGATAATGGGTGTGACTGAGACGTCAGCATGAACCGTGCCAACCCAAAGCTCTCCTTTCTGCCATGTATACAGTCTCACCCTCCCTCCCTTTCCCCTCTCCCTCACTTTCACCCCTTCTCACTCTCTCTGTCTCTCTCCCCATGTCTTGCTGTCTCTCTCTCTCTCTCTCTCTCTCTCTCTCTCATCCTTCTCCCTATCCAGTTGGCTTTTTCCAAAACAAACCTCTGCCCCCCCCCCCCCTCCCCACCCATATCACCTTCTGCCTCTGTTTTGTCTGCTGCCCCTACCTCTCCCACCCCCCTGTGTAATGAGGGGCGTGAGGGGTGGTTGGGTGTAGTGGGGGTTTGGAGGGAGAGGGATTAAATCCCCTGAATAAATGGGTTTGGGGGTTAAAATTAGATGCAGCTGGAAACAACATGGGGTGCATGCATGTTTGCAATTGAAAAGCCTAAGATTAACCAGACCCAGTTCAGAAAATTGAAAGCTTAATACACACACACACACACACACACACACACACACACTGTGTCCAATGCTCATCAGAGAGATAGTCAGCCATGACAGTTGGGGTGAGGCCTGCCACTGCACAGCCGTTGAGAGAGAGAGAGAGCCGGCCAGCTCGCCCTTCTTACTGTACAATCTGCTGCTGCTGCTCAACGAGCGGCTTGGCCCCCACCATCTGCCTGCACTATGCTGGATGCAGTCTCCATGGCAACCCACACTCTCTCACAATGAAAGCCTGAGATGACTCGCCACTCTCCAACCCCCCTCCCACTCCGTCTCCCACTCCCGCCCATCAGCAAACAAACAATGCAAGCCCCCTAAACGCCACTGGTTCATCACTCTAGCTGGGAGCACTACTACCTTTGTACCTTGGTTTTACTGCAGCTCTGTTCAGTGGGGTCTCTTTGTAATACCAGATCTCTCTTTCTCTCTCTCTCTCTCTCTCTCTCTCTCTCTCTCTCTCTCTCTCTCTCTCTCTCTCTCTCTCTCTCTCTCTCTCTCTCTCTCTCTCTCTCCCCCTCTCAGGGAGCACTGCTAGACACACGCTCTTACACACACAATGCCTATCAGAGAGATGGTCAGATGGTCACAAAGCTGTGAAGCACAGGAAATCCTTTGTTATGATAGACTACCATTTGCCCTTTGTCTTTCACTTAGAGGTATTTTGGGCTGTTTTTATGACCTTATATACACACACACACACACACACACACACACACACATATATATACACCCATGAAGGCCTAGCTCATCTTCCCCTCAAATCCCAGCTGCTCGTGTTTGTATTGTTGTGTACCCCCCCTCTCAGCCTAATCTCTCCTCCAGCCTCTATCTTGTGTCACTCCCATCCTATCCCATCCCATCCTCCTTCCTGACGCTGTGGGCTCTACATGCTAATCAGCCCTGCAGCGCGAGCCTCCACCGGCCCACGGAAACAAAGGTGCATTCACTCAGCGGAATCTACCTCATTAGTCGCACCACTAGGAAGAGCTACAAACAGGACTTTGTTATGTCATTCCTCCTCATCCCTGTGAATACGCTAATGCCGGTCTCTTGTCTCTACACTGTCGCTGTCTGTCGGTCTGTCTGTGTGTGCGTGTGCGTGAGACAGAGAGGGTGATGCTGGAATTTCAACACATCTTCTCTTCAGGCAGCCGAGGTAGCAGCAAGCATCCTCTCTGACCTTTTATGGGCAGTGGGGGGTGTGTGCTTTTGTGTGTGGAGGCTGTAGCCCACTGCAGCAGACAACTCTGGCAACCCCATCGTCTCTTACAGCCTGGCAGTAGTGGGCGGGTGCTAAAGCTTAGCCTATTTTGCATACCAGCGCAGCCATTGGTCCTAATGGCTCCTCCCATTCCCAATTGAGCCAATGAGCACAGAACTTGATCTCCATTCCGCTCTCGAGTCCCACCCTCAATCCCTGTCCACTCTCCCTCTCTCGCCCACCGAGGACTGTTTCTCCCCCCCTTCTCAACGCCAAAGACCCCCCTCTCGCTCTCTCTCGCTCGCCCTCGCCTCTGACGTCTGTCGTCTGGGTTCGTCTTCTTCCCGGGGAGCGGCCGAAACGAGCGGATTTGACAATGGGCAGCCTCCGGCGCGCCGAGCGATGCTGACTCTTCATCGGTTTCCAGCTTGAATCTCATGTGAGTACCCTCCAATAATCCTGCTTCTCCTTTGTCTCCCTGCATTGGGAGTGCTTGTCTTCCTCCTCCTCCTCTTCCTCCTCGTTTCTTTCCTCTGTCCACAAATCGTTACTCGTACGTGCATATGGCACAATACGGTGGCGACTGAGGGAATGAATAATTCATTTGCACTATCTCATCTGACAGCTGCGTGGCTAGGGAATCTGGTGTTAGGGCAGTGATTTGCTTATTGTCTGGTGCATGGTCGAGTTGTCACATATACTAAAATTATGATGGAGCAAGCAGGATAGATGTGGATGGTGGAAAGAAAAAAAAGCTATTGTCTGTCGTCCTCTTTTGGTGGAGAGCTTCACATCTGTCCATTGAGACTGCCGACGACTGGTGCCCCATGTAGCGTGTGTGTGTGTGTTTGTGTGTTTGTGTGTGTGCGCGCGTGTTCGTGCGTGTGCTGCAGTGTTTGGGCAGGGCACAGGACGACAGTGGCTCAGGCTGGCATGTTTAATATTGGAGGTAGACTGTACCTGCGTAAACAGGTTTTCATGTGAGGTGTGTATACCATTTATAGTTAGTCCAAATCTTGATTTAAACTTTCGAAAATGTCTGTCTGACTATCTTTTGTCAAATTCCTTCTACAGCAAGGATGATTTCAGACATGGTTTTATTTAATTGTCTCTTGTAGAACTAGTCCTCATGTTCACACTGGTTCATGGTAGTCTACATATGTGAATATAATTCAGGATGATATGAGGGGTTGACCTGTGAAGCTTTAGTGAATGCTATTTTTGCCACTTGGGGTCACATTCAGAGCAGGGGCCATGTGTGGATGTTTGTAGTGGCATGTGTTTGGGGTGGAGAGTCACCCTGTTCTGAGGACAAACTGGTCTCCAGACCCCCTTACACCTCCACTCATGAACAGAGTTCAGGGCAGGTGGACCGGCTTCCTCAATGGCTTGTACACGGAACACCAAGGCAGCTAGGCATTTGGGCTCACTAAGAAACGGTGTTTGGTTATTCTGATGGAAAATCCCCTGATAGTTGGAGTCCTTTTTAGATGAACACCATCCGATCTCCACTGAAGTCGGGACTGATAACGGGAACAGAAGTGTGTGTGCGCTCAATCTTGCATCACAGCCCAACTGATAAACTCCAATGAGGTAAAGTCAGTGGCGTGTGTAGAGCAAGCAGATTAACCAAACAAGCTTGTAATGGAAAAGATAGAGGCAATTACAGCCAAATCACTAAATTACATTTGGTATGTTCAAAGTGCTTCTTCTCAAGGGCCAAGCATGTATCAGAGATGATCACTAACAGCCCATAATAAACAGGCTGGTTCAGTAATGGTGGGAGTGGTCCTCATGCGTGACACCACACCCCACCAGCAGCACATGGTCAGGCCACACACACATTTTAGATGTGTTTTACTGTCTACATCTAAATGAGTCATACGAATAGGTCTTGGGGACGGTGGTAGCAGTCGTGGTAGCGTAGTGGCTAAGGAGCTGCGCAGTAGCCTGAAAAGTTGTGGGTTCAATTTCCGGCTTCCATCATTGTGCCCTTGAGCAAGGGAGTTGCTCTGCTGGGGACCAAGACCTTTGTAATATAACTGAAATAATGTAAGTCGCTTTGGATAAAAGTCTCTGCTAAAAGTGTCTGCTAAATGAATGTAATGAATGAATGTAAATGTAAGGTCTTGGACCAGGAAGAAAATGTGTGGCCCTTATCGGGTGAGATTCTGTCAGATCTCTTCCCAGTCCATCCCACTGTCAGGTTCAATCTGGTGTGGGGGTCTATCAGTGGGTCTCCTAGGTTCGCTTCATATTTGGAGCGCATATACAACATAGCTTCCATACCCTGTGATTTGTGCTTTGACAACTTCAGGTCAGGATCCCTACAACTCAACATTTTCAATGGTTTAATGTCGAAAGCCTTCAAAATAAAAAGTTGAACGTTTATCCCATGTTATATTTTGAAGTGGGGGCTCTTGACATGAACTTTACTCGGAATCTGAATAACTCTCCAAAGATTAAAATATAAGTACAGAAATAGTTCTGTCAAAAGCAGCTTTTTTCGGGTTGTCGATGTGCAATGGTCATTGTGGAAAGGGGCCAGTTGTTGGGGGGCTAGGCCAGGCAGTGGAGGAGGCTGCTCAGCTGTCACTAATGGGAATATTATCTGTCTGACGCCACGTGGAGTAACAGACTGCACCTTGGGTGTCGCCCGCTCCACTTCGCTTGCCCCGCGGCTGCAGCTGGCTCGGGGGGCTCCTCGGGTTAGACCAGTGATCTGCAACCCTGTCCCCCTGCCACGACTGGCCCACTCGACTGGCCTCACTTGAGTCTGAAAGGAGTTTAAAATGAGTACTAGATCTTCTGTCTTTTGACTGTTTACTTTCTTCCTCAGCTCTCTTGGCAGCATTTTTATATCTCTAATCTCAGACTCGCTCTTTTGAGGTCTGACTTTTCTCTCTATCTCTCTGTCTGTCTGTCTCTCTCTCTCTCTCTCTCTCTCTCTCTCTCTCTCCCGGTCTTACTGCCCCCCACCCCACACACACACACACACACACACACACACACTCACTATTCACTATCTCCCATCTCCCTCTTTCCCTCTCTTGTACACACACACACACAAAGTACTCTTTGACAGACGAGAGCATCTGTCATGGGGGAGCAGGATCCTGCCTGTCAAACGCCTCCAGAAAGGCAGGCAGAGGCCTCTAGTCAAAACAGCCATTAGACTCATCGTCATCCTTATACGGTAATGTCTTGTTCCTGCAATCTAATACACAGAGAAAAACGATAGTTCTCTCTTAAAATCAAATGAATGCCCAGCATAGTGTTTGTCTCGCATGAGTGAACAACTCGCCGACTTGTTTCTTAAGAAAATGTCCAAGTAAAGCATTTCCCATAACTTTTTGCCAAGGTTTGGCATTACTCTTGACCCATAGTCTGGTGTCTTTTGGACCTCCTACCATCAGATAAATGAGATGCAGTTTCTCAGGGAACATTGCGCTTGTCCTCTCACGACTGTTGAAGTGCAGTTAGTGTCAGACAAATAGATAGTCTTTCCTCCAGCAGTGCAGCGATTATTAGGTGGCTTTACACAGTCAGGATTTCACTACTCATGATGAGATCACACTTACAGCCTCATTTTTTTTTTTTAGTCTAACTGAAAAGCGTCTCTCTCTCTTCCCTTTCAACATTGTTCTCGTGTTGCCTGACATCTATTGTATGATGTCTGTGTGATCACATCACAGTGCTTTGTTGCCTCTGCCAGCACGAAAAAGGACCTGATTTGATTCTGTGCAGAATAGCAGCGTCTTATCAACATCAATTCAAAAAATGTCAATGCCATCCTGCCAAAACGTCAGGTAGTCTATACTGGCTAGTGTTAAAAAGGTTGGCTGTTGTCAATCCTCTTGGGGAGTTTTATGTTCGAATACCACAAACAGCTAAATAATAGCTAAATAAAAGCATAGGCTTCCACCCTTGCCCTTTTATCTCTCAGTCTTGCTTTTTAAAGTGAATATCACACGGCATTCTGGTATTGATCAAACAGCAGAGATATTCCTCCATCTCAAGATAAGTGTTTTTTTTTTAATCCCTCTCCACCCCCACCTGCACCCCACCCCCACCACACCACACCACACCACACCACACCACACCACACCACCCCCACCACACCACACCACACCACACCACACACACTCTCATTTCTATTGCTCTCTCTGTGTCTTGTGTCTTCGTGTTCTTGTGTCTTGAGTACCTTCGGTATGAGTGCTGTAGTCTGGACACTCGAGGTGCAGGAGGGCTGGGCTTGTCTGGGCTGCCTCGCTTTGCCTTGCCGTGTGAAGACAGGCATGTTGCCCTCATTTCCATATGAATCCAATAGTGGTGACATAGTGGAACCATCCTTCACCGGTAAATCAATAAACATGCGCCATGTCTGTGTGTGTGTGTGTGTGTATGATTGTGTGTTGGGCTGTGTAGGTGTGACAGAAAGGAAGTGTAGTGATCCTGTGTGTGTGTGTGTGTGTGTGTTGATTGGAGTTAGGGCGGTGCCCACACTCACAGTGGAGCATCTCTTGACCTTTTGTGTGTCGTCTGCAGTACGTACGCATCCCTCTGCAGACAATGAACAGGCAGCCATGCCATGTGCTTGGGATGTCACCACACCTTCCTGTCCAAGACATTCTGCTGACTAGTCTCTTGGGCTGCATTCTCTTTAACTGATGTATAGAGGCAAATGAATAGCTTGTTGCTGTTCTGCATCTGATTACAAACCAGTCAGATACAAGTCAGATAGTAGTATGTCTGGACGTGTAGCCTGTAACATTATTGGCTTGTTAGCATCTTACAGTGGTAGTTGCAAGCTGGCCTTTTACGGCTGTACCCTCTTTACACAGATTCTTGTGGACTCCTCCCCAGTACATTGTCCCCAGTCTAGACACATATACTGTACTGTAGCTAATGTAGTGATCACACACACACGTGGGATGAAAAATATCCATCCAAACCAGCCTTCCTTTTCTGGTCCTCACTTTTGGTCACTGGTCCAGGAACTTTTCAGCTGTGGTGAGTGCAGTCCTGGAGGCAGAGATCTCTTGCTTCTGGACCCTTCATCGCCAGACTCGCCACTCATGGCGGCTGCATGGCCGCTCCATCCCCACTGCTGCAGTAGTAACGGGAGTGGGAGATAACATCGTGCAACCACAGCACAGCCTCCATGAGGCACAGAGACAAGCGCACTCACTCACATATAACACAGTCCAGACCCCACAGTCCCACATGGCGCTCCGTATATGCGAGCGGTGGAGTGTAAAAGCATTATAACTTCTGTACCGTGGGAAATCAACTTCAGGATAATTAAGAAAATGCTAAGTGTGCAGCTAGGACAACCCCAGGAGAGACTGTGAATGAGAGAGATTGT
The DNA here is from genome assembly GCF_017589495.1 of Alosa alosa. Taxonomy (NCBI): domain Eukaryota; kingdom Metazoa; phylum Chordata; class Actinopteri; order Clupeiformes; family Clupeidae; genus Alosa; species Alosa alosa. The sequence continues at coordinate 15,389,610 of NC_063203.1, read as the reverse complement.
TATAGAACTAGAGGCTAAACTGGCAGGGATAAAGCTCCCTCTATATCTCCTTAAGCTGCAGTTCTACGAAAGGAAAGATTATTTTATTTGAAAGAAACTTTGTGAACAGCGTCATACACTCAGAATTATACTGCTCCCCTACAACCATCAGAGGTAAAGATTTCCAAAACTTAAAACGTCCTCTAGATCTCTCAATCCTCTTCCTCAAGTGGATATTTCGTCCCAGTTCTCTACGGGGCCGGGCACTTTTGGTCAACCATTTAGAAAGCTGCGCATGTGAGTGAGCGTGCCCTGACAGGGCGGCGTGAGTAAATCCAGACCCATCCCACAGGATGCGAGAGGGGAGTGCAGTGGGACCCCGGCGTCGCGTCCTGTTGTTGTTGTGATTGATCGGCTGCCCGCGGTCCAGGGCCTCGCTTCAGAGAGAGAGCGAGAGAGAGAGAGAGAGAGGACCTCTGGATGACCGCCCTGTGCCAGCGCTCCCCTCCAGAGCCTCCAGAAGAGCTCGCTTTACCCCGAGACTTTATTTTCAGAGCTGCCGTGGCGACAGCAACGTCCTATGTGGTCTGGCTCTCTTCTTTTTTCCCTTTCCAAGCCTCCCCAGCCATCTCAAAAACCTCCCCACCCTACATGGTGTACTGCACAATACAATGGCTGCCCAATACTATTTTTTTGTTACAGCATGTTAACTCCGCCAAAACCGCCTTTGAGGAATATTTAAGGTATTAGACAAAAGGTTGGGATTCGGCGCTATATGAATCAGCAATTAAAGTAGCAATTAGTGACTTCTAAGCTATATTTGAATTGTTATGAAAGATGATTCTCCTGAACTTTTAGGTGTAGTGTTTAGGTTTAAGTACTGTGTCTAAATGTAAGTGAGCTTAATTATGGCTTCGCCCTTCCCCTCTCCTGTTCCTCTGCCTGGTTCTTCTTGTCCTGATTGGCAGTATAATGAAGCCACTTATTTGAACATCTGGGGAGCACAGTAAACTCGAGCAGATGCATTTATAAGTAGAAGACGAGTGTTATGTAATCACAGGGTTGGGTCATCTTGTGCTGCATTCTGTCAGGAGAAACAGTGCAGTTGTGTAACTGATTATCTCCCCTCTCACAAAGGATCAGAACAGTGCATGGTATCAAAGCAAAGCACTGCGGGGGAGCACGGTGGGATCCTGTGCTGGATGTGTACTGGTGCTGCTGCTGCTGGTGGTGGTGGAAATGAGGAGATAAAATAAGCTCTTACTTATGCAATGTCTTCCTAGGGTGGGCAGAAGTTAAAGGATGGACAACAATATCAATTTCTAACACACACTATTTTAACACACACACACACACACACACACACACACTCTGTATACTGTATATACACACATATACTGTATACACACACACACACACACTGTACACACACACACACACACACATACACACACACACACACACACACACACACACACACACACACCTGATCTTACCTTTTGGCATGCAGACAAGCTGTGATTGACTTTAGGACTCTCAGCCTTGTTTACAGTCCAAGCATGCCTTTCACCTTCCTCCTCCTCCTCCTCCTCCTCTTCCTCCTACTATTCACTCCAAACGAGGTCGGCTTTAAATAAAACAGCAGACAAATGAACTACCATACTGGGGTAGTCGTGCATGTCCTGCCCCCGAGTTTCATCCATGCTATAGTGCATCGGAGGGCTCTCTCCATCTCCCCCGCTAAAAGGCCCCTGACAGTGTGCATTCATGGTCAGTGTACTTGCTCTAGATTTACTTTTAGTGTTTTATGCATGCTATCACCTGAATCCCACTCTTGCAGTCCTCCACAGTTATTTGTAGAGTCCTGCACTGTACTGTAAGCTTCAGTGTGCTGGGAGGTTTAGTTTACTGTACTGTAATATTTTTCACTATAATATTTTTGTCGTTCATTGTGTATTACAGAAATCGCATCCTCTCTGTCGTTTTGCATCAGTGCCCAGCCCATTCTGGTCTGAATGTCTGAATTATTCTTCCCTCAAACCCTTGGCATTTGGGTTCTTGCACAGTGCCATATTGTAACTCTACATTTGTTGTTTTCCAGTACAGCTACTTTACTGTATTTCTGATTTCCATCTCTAGCTGAATGCATCGGTGGATTTGGTTTCCTCTCTGCAGCCCAACTCTCAGCCTTGTGTATTCAACCGTAGCTCATTTGGCTTCCTCTTCTTCTCTATCTCTCTCTCTCTCTCTCTCTCTCTCTCTCATCAGTTCCTTCAGACCAAACCTGACCTGAGTGTGACTCCTGATCTCCTCCACGGCTATTTGTAGAGCCCTGTACAGTGACCCAGACCGAAACCGGATCAGACATATTTTGGGCTCCAGCTGCTCCATTTTGCACTGCCAGGTTCTTGCGCTGATAAATGACTTGGCCTTCCTGCTTCAGTTGTGTTCTGACATTCTCAGCTTCCCCCATCAGCCCCTTTCTCTGCTCTCTTGCAGTCTCCATTAATGCATGTCTTGGCAACGGGCACGTTCCCTATGGCTCTGGTTCCTCAGATAGCTGCGGTCCACTGGGCTGCTCTGAAATATGATACCGGACCTGTTGTCTGTTTTTTGGGTGGCCTCAGTGAGACTATGAATCTGAGGTCATTGTTGTTAAGGTCATTGATGAAAGATTTCTCCCTGAGTGTAGGCATAGCTCGCGACGATGATGATTATAATTATGATGATGTATCTATTGTGATGACTGCCGCAGACAGACAATGTCTTTATTTCTTTGTGCCTATTTATAAGCTTGAAAACTGCCATCATCACACCAACTTCCATCACCATCGGCATCACTACCCCAAGACTACCTGCAACTCGGAATGCTGCCCACTGTGCCCCCAGCCCCCTTCCTCAGCAGACGCGCCCAGCCAACAGCCCTCTGAAGTCATGCTTCAGAAGTGAGGCCGCGGTGTGAGACGAATCGGGCTGTTTGCTTAGTCAATGCCTTTAACACCTAATGTAGACAGTCAGGTGAGGTTTACAGCGCCTTTTCACAAAATGAAGGCAGACAGACAGATAGCCTCACCCTACATCTATTAGTCAGAGCTAACAGAAAAGTAGCTTGGCCCACGCTCACTGACGACTAAGTCAGAGAGCCCTAGTTCTGATCTGTGCTCGAGTAGAATGGAAGCAGGAATCCATAGGAATTACCCAATGAAAGTCTTTTTGCCTAAGCCCCATTTTGTCCAAAAACTGGGGCCTTTAATTCCATTAGGATTCTGGATGAGAATATGATGGTGGGCTGGGTGATCCATCTTCACACCTTTGGAGAGGACTAGCGGCCAGTCAATCCGCATAGATGAAGCACCAGTAGGAAGATTTCTCAGAATCAAAGCCTGCACCCCCAATCCAATTAAGCTGAAGTCAGCAGAGAATGGCTTTATGATTAGGATATTACTCATGTCATTAGAAGTGCACCAGTCCACATGGGTGTTTTCGGCACAATGTAGCTTAACGTCTTTAGCTTTTTAAATGGCATGCAAACTATGTACATTTTTCTTCTTTTGGGGAGTCTTTTGCAGATTTTTCACTATCTTCCAATGTTCATGGTATATTGGGACTGAGATGATAAACACACCTTGCCAGGCATCCTGGGCATTTCACTTACATTTACATTTATTCATTTATCTGACGCTTTTATCCAAAGTTTACATTTGTCAATTATATTACCAGGGCCATTGTCCTCAACTCGGGGTTAAGTGCCTTGCTCCAGGGCACAACGGTGGAAGACAGGTATTAAACCCACAATTTTTCTGGCTCTGCATGCTATGCTAGCCCAGCTCCTTAATAACAGAGCTGCCAACCCTCACACATTCAATTGGTGTAAGAGCGCGTGGACGCTACCACCGCCCCACTATACTTGGTAGCTGTATGCTCTGGGCTGACTATCCTGCAAAACTGCAAGAAAAAACTTTTATTAGTGCTTCCAACCTTGCCAAAATATACCACCAAAGTACATCTTTGAAATTAAGTATTCACTCTCACAAAAGTCTACAGGCTTTTCAGTTTGCTTAGTTCTATAACCTTTTGGAGATTTCAAACAGCATTTTAAAAGACCCAGACAAGATTCAGAAGCTGTAAATGAGCTGTGTCTAGTCAGGTCTGTCTGTGTGTGTGTGTGTGTGTGTCTGTGTGTCTGTGGGAGCATTTCAGTACAGGAGAGCATTTAGCTGTATGTGTTTGTCTGCATATATCTGTGTGTGTGTGTGTACCCCGTGTAGGTTAATAGTGTCTAGAGGGTGTGGTGTGTGTGTGTGTACCCCGTGTAGGTGTGCGTGTCTAGAGGGTGTGTTTTTTGCGGGCGGCGAGACATTGGTGTCCAGACGTTTCACAGAGGCTTTGACCGCAGGGGTCCATTAAGCCCATTAACCCAGAGTGGGAACGTGTTGCATATCATACAAAGGCCTGCAGGCCATTGTCTCCCTATTAGCATAATGCTGCTTGCTACTAAAAAAAAAAACATTTTAATTAAGTTTTTATGTGGACTGGCTGAAGCCTGTTACAAGACTGTAAGACAAAATAAAATCTTTAAATGTGGCTCTAATTTAGTTCCTTTTTGCATTTCTGTGTACATCGAGGCATCATTTACTGCTGCTGACAATACTGGAAAGGAATGGTTTTATTCATGTTCTCTTTGTCATGAATGAACGGGTGGCCATGAATCTCATAAGGGGTGATGTGCTGTGATCATGAATCATACCCAAGTGGCTAGATAGCCTTCATGCCCCTAAATGGCATGTTAGTCACTTAGCTTCGACTAATTCCTGACTCTTTAAAGCAACACCAAAGAATTTTCCCTCTGTCGCACGCATGCTATTTGTTTATCCAGCACCGGCTTTGCAAATAACGATGTCCACAGACAAGGTAGAATATTTTGCATGACTTATAAAAGTACGATGTATTGCGACATCAGATGCAAGTCAAATTTGTTTTTTCTTATGTCTCATTCCATCGAACTACAGATCCGCTACCCGATCTGGCAAACTTACATAGTGCGGTTATAGCCGATAGAGGGCCGCTGGGGTTTAATGCATAATTGCCGTTCACCCTGTTACGAGTTGATGAACCACTGAAACGATTTTGGAAACATTATTTTAAGGTACAAAAAACTCTTTGGTGTTGCTTTAACAAGATAATGATGATGATCTGTTCAATGCTTATCTGTTTGTGGGAAACAGTTAGCCTCCTTCACAGTTATTAGTAACCACATTGGTATAGTGCAAGTAACAAGAAAATCAGATCAGTGGTCTAACAGTGAACCGTGAGGCTGAGATCTGATTAACATAATCAGGACTGAGCTATAATCAGAGCTATTACCGTAACACAGCCACTGCAGTGGGGATCATATTCTGGACTTGGGTCTTGGGTCTTGTCTTTGCCCCCCCCCCACACGTCCACGTTCAACCCAGGATACTTCCTCCAGCCAGTTCCTGTGAAGTGATTTAACAGATCCATTTCAGAAATCCAGCGCATGCACTTTCACCAAAAACTGCTTTTGGCAAGGAAGTTTGATACTTGTGTTTATGGAAAAGATTGTTTTCTGTGATTCACACACTGCTTTTGAAGTATGCTCAAGGCAGTGTTCGTGCATTTTCACCAAATATATATATTCAGTTGAAACAAAGGTCATCCATTTATGCAAGTCAAAATTAATTGACCAGAAGTCTCTAAAGCACTAGCACACACACTTAGTAAGAAGTGGTCAGCAAAAATGAAAGGAATGTGTGTTATGAGTCCGAAAGAGAGAGAGAGAGGAAGAGACAGAGGGATAGAGATAGAAAGATGAAGTGTGAGAAATGGTGAGCCCACTAGAGGGTGGAGCCAGAGGGGACGGCTTAAGCGGGTGTGCAGTGTGATGTAGCTGTTCAGCTGCTCCCGTTTAGTGTTGGAGGGTGGGAGAGGAAGCAGTAAAGGGTGGTGGTGTGTGTGTGTGTGTGTGTGTGTGTGTGTGTGTGTGTGTGTGTGTGTGTGTGTGTGTGTGTGTGTGTGTGTGTGTGTGAGAGAGAGAGAGAGAGAGAGAGAGAGAGAGAGAGAGAGAGAGAGAGAGAGAGAGAGAGAGAGAGAGAGAGAGAGAGAGAGAGAGAGAGAGTGAGTGAGGGATCTATAGTGTTTGGTCTGTACAGCAAGGGTTCAGCCTGGAGCCTGCTCAGCCTACTCAAGACTCCCTGAGCCCGGCTGAGTGTGGCATAGAACAGTGCCTTTGGCTGTGTGTGTGTGAGAGAGAGAGAGAGAGAGAAAGCGAGGGAGTGAGCTCAGGGCCAGGAAGTAGTGAGCCAAGTTGGAGACTCAGGAAAGAATGCCATTGTTCAAGCTGCTCTGCATAGTGCACAGAGAGGCAGCTGCCCGCAAGGAGCGGGTTTTTGGTAGCCCGCAAGGAAGTGTACATAACCTATCGTCTATCCTTTTCCTTCTCTCTCTCTCTCACTCTCTCTCTCTCTCTCTCTCCTTCTCTCTCTCCCTCCCTCTACCCCTCTATCTCTCCTCCTCTCATGTTCCCGCGTCTGAACAGAAAAGAGAGACAGGTGGTTCTCTCCCACTGAGCTCCGTCTCTCTCTCTCTCTCTCGTTCAGTGTCTACTCCCTGGCCAGCTGGAAGCCTGTGGAAGGAACTGGGAGGAGGATTGTGTGTGTGTGTGTGTGTGTGTGTGTGTGTGTGTGTGTGTGTGTGTGTGTACATGCTGGGAGTTGCCATTTTAAGACTTCCCTTTTCCCCCTCTCACTGCTGAAGCTCAGTGCTTTAGTTCAGGCTGTTTGTGTGTTGAGCAAGAGAAAGAGAGAAGAGAATGGTCTCCCTTAGTATGTCTATCTGTCTGTCAGTCTGAGGTGCTACTGCTGTCATGTCCGCTCTGTCTCTCTGACAGTAACAATTAGCAATCTATAGCTAGAGGTCCACAGACAGAGAGCGAGGGAGAGACAGAGACACAGAGACAGAGACAGAGAGAGAGAGAGACAGAGAGAGACAGAGACAGAGACAGAGACAGAGAGAGACAGAGACAGAGAGAGACAGAGACAGAGAGAGAGAGAGACAGAGAGAGCGAGAGAGAGAGAGAGAGAGAGACCCGCCCACAACACACAGTGAGCAGAGCTGAGCCGAGGGGCGTAGTTCAGTGCTGCTCCGCTTCCATCAAAGAGAGCTCGGCTCCTCTGCTCCCCACCCTGAAGCAGCCTCACACACACACACACACACACCCACACACGCGCAGCCAGTTCTAGGGAGGAGGTGGGAAGGAGAAAAGAGAACGAGAAACAGCTTATACGAGCTGTTAGGATGGAGCTCGTCTAAGACCCCTGGAGTCCCTGGCGTGGAGGGGGGGAGGCAGGCTGCCGTAGCAACGGAGGGTGAGTCGGCATTTCCTCTCCTCAGTGTCCACAGCCCACTCCCCCGGCGGCTATTGTGCGGGGCCACCGGGATTATGGTCGTCCAGGTCACGACCCGCGGCAGCGTGAGTGTGATATTAGCATAGGTTAGCCCGGTTGACGGACTAAACGTGGTGCGGGTCAATGCAACCCAGACAGAGGTTGAATGAATGGCTTTGTGTTCCCCCATGTGGAGGCAGCTGTGCTCATTTTGATACTCCCGGGGCATTGCATTACAGCCCTGCTGGGTATTGGTTTAATGTGGTGAGCTGCTTTTGGAATCTGGTCTTTTTTGGGGGTTTTCTGCTGTCAAAGTGGACTAATGCCTTTGCCAGTCATTTTGAAGATGAAGATGAAAAGCAGATCTTTTCTCTCTGGCATGTCTGTTGTTAGGGAGTATGAAATGCAGTCTTAAGAATAGATTCACTCAGTATGTGATGAGATGAAGAGACCACTCACACTCCAGCTTTGTCCACTCTCTCTCTCTCTCTCTCTCTCTCTCTCTCTCTCTCTCTCATGTATTTCTGATATATATATATATATATATATATATATATATAGGATAGGAATGGTCTGTGTATGGACAACTAATTTGGCCTCACTGGTTCACAGTCAAACTGGGTTTCATTTATGTAAGTGAAATTTTAGCATATTCCTGTCTTAACGGTTCACATCCATAGTGACTGATCTGTTTCATAGCCACTACTTTGACAGCAGCCTTTGACATCCGTCATATCAAAGGTATTGCCTATTCATACAGATGAGATAAGCCTATTTAATATCCTAGTTGTTAAATAATATGGGTTTGTATATGCTATGTGTTCTAAATAATGAAAAAAATATTTTTTAAAGCAAACAAAAGAGACATATAATATTGTAAGTACCTAAACTAACAATACAGACTTAGATACGTTTGTTAGTGTTAGACCCAAATATTACAGTATACAGGACAAGGACCATATTCTTTCAGCTATTATCTGAATCCCTCGAAAAGTTGTAACACTTTTATACTTACAGATTTTCTTAAAAGACCAACAGTATTCAGGTAGCCAAACAATTTGCAGTGTGGTCTTACTATGACTTGGATTGGCCAACAGGGATTCCGAGATGTTATCTTTCATGTGAGGGCTTTATCAGGGAGAGGGTGTGGTCTGTGGCAGTGAAAGAGAGGCAGCCTGGTCCACACGCTCTACTGAGATTGGCCTTCCCAGCAGGTGCAGAGCTGGGAGATTTAAGATGAAGGCTTTGTTAAGAGCAGGTGCAGGGGATGGGGGCTTCTGTCTGCAGTCCTGACATGGCATGGCAAGATGAGTCTCCAGGGGCATTCTAGAGGTTGCTGAGGTTTGGGGTATCTGTGGGTGAGCACACAGCAGGGTTCTTCTAGTATGAAAGGCCTTTTTCTGAGGTGGGATATTTTTTTTCTTATATTTTTGCTTTTTAAAATAGACTGCCTGTGGATGTTTGCTTAAAAGTGTTCAATGCCCTCTTCTAATTAACTTCTGTGAAAGCATGGGTTCATAGATATTCTGACACACACACACACACATACATAAGTATAAGTATATATACTTTTTTGATCCCGTGAGGGAAATTTGGTCTCTGCATTTAACCCAATCGGTGAATTAGTGAAACACAAACAGCACACAGTGAGGTGAAGCACACACTAATCCCGGGCGCAGTGAGCTGCCTGCTACAACTTGGCGGGCGCCGGGAGCAGTGAGGGGTTAGGTGCCTTGCTCAAGGGCACTTCAGCCATGGCCTACTGGTCGGGGCTCGAACCGGCAACCCTCCGGTTACAAGTGCAGAGTGCTAACCAGTGGGCCAAGGCTGCCCTTCTACATGCGCGCACTGGCGAGATTGAGAGAGGGAGAGAGTTGGAAAAAGATGAGGGGAGTAAATGAGATGGATCAGGGAAGAGAGAGAAAGAGAAAGAAATCAGATTCATATTATGTCCACATTTCAGAAAATGAGAAAATATGCAGTTGTCACAGTTATATTGCATGACTTTGCAGAGAACTTACCTGCAAGTCAGACAGATAAATAAACTCATGTCTAGATCACCGTTTTCATTTGTCTTTTGCACTTCATTTCACAGTGTACATATGCATGCAATTTTGGGTTCACTTCACAGTATCATGTGGTTGGTATTCCCGTTTTTTACGATCTGAAAAAGGCCCCAGGCCGAAACGTTATCAATTACTAAATACATCGATAAGGAGCCAGAGTGTGTGGCGGTTCTCTACAAGTAATTTACCAGTGGCCAGCACCTCACCAGCAGTCCTTGGTGTGCGTTACATTTGCCTTAAACACTTGGCAGTATGCCATACCTGTTCTGAACTGACCCCCGTGTCAGTGCATTTCATCGGTCTGTAGACATTATCAAATTCCATTTTGCTTATTTCAGACATTCACATTTTCCCTACCAGCAAAATGCCCTTTACATGCTCTTATCTGATACAGGCTACATCTTGTAATCATGAGGCTGCAGTGAAAACGAGTGGTTTTATTTCATCCTTACATGCCCCTGTCTCCCTCAGACGAGTGAGTGTGTGTGTGTGAAGTGAGTGAAGGCTGCTTAAAGGCTCAGTGACTCCATCAGCCTGGCTCTGTGCATAATGCTCTCCTCCTCATCTGGTCATTAGTGCACCAGCGGGGCGCAGACAGCAGACAAGATGAAAGCCCCCGACGCAGCGGTGGCGGTGTGGTGGAACACAGTGACCAGGTCAGGGGCTAGTTCTAATGGACACATCACAGCCTCCGCAGCCCCAGTCTCCTTTTATACATTTTCCTTCTTCTGCGCTCTGTCTGGACATCTAAAATAGGCCTCCTATCTGAGGGCATTGGCTGGCACGTGGCACCTGTCACAATGATGGGTCCCAGGCTGTGATGTGTCAAACCCTCACATGCCCCACCCCACACACACACACACACACACACACACCCCACCTCCCCCTGAGAACACTGCCCTGCTTCATCAACACAAAGCCGTCCCTTAAACTGACATGGGAGTTCCAAGGATCGCCATTGTGCGGAACCTTCTCGAGTTACCAGAGCACTTAGGCCACAGAGCTAGAACACAGAGTGTGTGAGCGAGTGGGGGATTTGATAAGAAAGCTCCGCGCAGGCCAGTGAAAGGTCAAGCTGTCGGGAGACTGAATAGACGCCGGCACTGGAAAGGCCTCCTGCTGTGGCGAAAACAAGAGTGGCTGCTGCTGTTGTTGTTGATGATGATGATGATGTTGCTGTTGGAGAAACTGGTTTAATCCTCTCTTTATCTGTGCTCAAGTGACACCAGGGTCGCTGCAGATGGGGAGATGCATGTCATCCGTGTAAACAACAAAGCTGTGCCCACCCCCTGCACCCACTCACTCACTGACTCGCTCGCTGGCACACTGTGGGACATGGGGGCAGGGCTAGTCTCTGTTGGAGGATTTGTAATCTGTAATTCTGTAGTTATGCTGCATATCCAGCTTTACAGTGTCCAATTTAGGGCATGTACTGAAATGTTTATACATCATTTACAGATTTCTGGACTTGGGAAAAGAAAAGATAGAGATCAAAAAAATGTATTTGTGTATCAGCCATCATGAGAACTGTAAACATTTAGAGATGATGAGCTTAGAACTGTAAACATTTAGAGATGATGACCTTTACCCATAATGTTTATTGGTTCCAAGCAATATTTTAATTTAGTTACATTTCTTTTATTGTTTGTCTTAATACCATTAAAAGCAGATTTATTTTGCTGTATGTGTGTACTTGTCTATGGGGGGAATTTCTCACTTAACTAATTTCTCACTCAGAGAAACAGGAAAAGTTATAATGTGTGTGTGTGTGTGTGTGTGTGTGTGTGTGTGTGTGTGTGTGTGTGTGTGTTTGTGTGTCAGCAGGAGAGACAATGTATAAGGTTGTGTATGTGTCTACAGTATATGTGTGGGTGTTTTGATGTTGTCTGTGTGTCCTGTATGTGTGTGGGTGTTGTATTTTTTTATAAAGTGAGTGTCTGTGTGTGTGTTGTGTGTGTGTGTGTGTGTGTGTGTGTGTGTGATGTGTCATCTGGCCGTCCCGTCAGGCGGGCGGGGGAGAGAGAGATGGATGTCTTCTCATAAGCCCACTGCTGGTTCGGGTAATTAGCTTGCACTGGAGCTTGGCCTTGCGGTCTTAATCACAGCTCCTCGTTTTTCTTCCCGCCCATTAGGACCTGTCGCACTTCAGTCCCCAAGTCCGCCAACAGCCCCGGGCTCTTCCGCCACACTCTGTGCAGCGTTGCCCTGTTTACTTACAGTAGTATCGGCCACCTTCTCTGACCGGCTGTGGAGAGACCTGCCTAGAGTAGAGGAATAGGCCTTCAGTTTATAGGTGTGGTGTCAGGAATATTTGAGAACATGGCTGCAGGATTTTTTTTTTTCTTTCTGTCTCATTATCTGTCTTCTGGATTTTTGAGACAATGCCTGCTCAATGCATATAGTTCCAATTGATTCTCTGTTGTAGGTTGAAACATAAGAAAAAGATTCTTTGTCTTTTTACGTATCTATCTTTTATACATATCTCTGTATCCACCTCACCTATGGTTATGACAGAGGTGTATACTGTTGGCAAAACAACAATACAACTGGCCAAACAAAACAATAAGAAAGACATTTAACCCCATGTCCTCTGCCTCTTCTCCTCAGGTTGAGCGGTGCCAGTGGTGTCTCGTCCTCGTCTCGTGAATGTCTCTCACCATGGCCAAGCGTGAGACCGGCAGCACCAGCCCTGTGGTGCGGCAGATCGACAAGCAGTTCCTGGTGTGCAGCATCTGCCTGGATCACTACCACAACCCCAAAGTGCTGCCCTGTCTGCACACCTTCTGCGAGAAGTACGTGTACTACTCACACACAACAACACCCGGTCTGTCTCACTCAGCCCAGAGCCTCCCGGATGGGATTTTGTTTTCTAGTTCTGAGGAGCTTTTTAAAGCTCAACATACACAGTCCTGATAACAAACGTTCTTTGATCCACAAAGTCCATGATGCTTCTGGGGCATGTCTCCTTACAGATGAAATGTCTGAGGTCTCCACAAAGCTTTCAGTAAGCAAGGGTTCTTTGATGTTAAAATTTCAGTAAGCAAGGGTTCTTTGACGTTTTGTTTTGAAATCCTTTTTCAGTCCAAATAGCAGCTGCTTCAGATACACATCTCTACCAGAGTTAAATGTCGAAGCAGTATTTATGGGAAAATTACCTGGGGGGTTGCTTCTATTGAATGAATATGTATACATTCATTCATTTGTCAGTCATGTCTTACCATAATCTATTGCTGGGGGAAATGATAGTCTAACTCATTTTTAACTGTACTGGCTGGGCTATGATTTCACTAGAGTGAGCAAACACTGAGGTTAGTGCTGTCTTCCATGGAGCTTGGGGATAAATATGTCTCTCTACTGAATAACGAAACTAGGTTTTCTGGTGACTAACCCTGCAGTTGGAAATAAACTATGCTGAAGGCTGCTCAAACCCATGTCACTCTAAAATTCACATGCCCTCAAGGGTGGCTTAAAATACAGAGTTACATGTTAGGGGAATTCTGTAGGTACCACGACCCCTTTACGCCTCCCTGAAATGCCGATATACACAATATATATAGTCCTAGATGTATAAATAATGTAGACTTTGGGAAACTGGCACAAATGTAGGGACATATGTTTTAGGTCCTACACTCTTGGCTACGGATGTCTGACACTCTTTTGCACCAGTATCCATAATTTATTTTTGCCTCAGCAAAATCACATTATCCGCGGTTTCGCTTCTCTGCTGTGCTATCTGTATGCTGACTGACCCCATTGGACTCCTGAAAAACTCGGCCACGCTCCATTACCTGCCAATAACAAGGCAGTGACTGGGGTTTGCATAGCCATTAAGGGTGGCCCCTTACACCCTGTGGTCTTTTTAAGAAAAATGATACTATGACATCAGCCTGACTTTACAAGAGTAATCCCCCCAACCCTCCCTAAAAATAGGCCAGGAAGAGTGAGGATTGAATAACAGTGTGAAAACATGCTGGTCTCTGACTTGGGTTGAACGTTCGGCTTTTCTTGTGTTGTCATGCTGAAACCACGTCCTATGAACAGAGAGCAGTCACATACACCGGTGATGACACAGCTTGCTGGCAGTCCACACTCATTCCCGCAGACTGCTTTGACTCATAAATCTGGAATGTTCTTCTCCTCCACCTTTTTCATTTTCCGTTCTCGTCCACTGTGCCGGACTAAGCCATTAAATATAGAGAAGCGAGCAGTTGCCCTGCAGTAAGCTCACTTAATGGCTGTTTATGACGCTGCAACTGCAATACAAGGCTGGTAGAGGTTGAGGATTTCGAAATGCTGACCGTGTTTGATGGCATAGGATTGCCATATTGCAGCCAATTGAAGCTTCTTCAGCATAGATTCAAGATAGCAAAACATCCAATTTCTTCGAGAAGATTCTGTGTTAAATTATTGATTATATTCCATGTATTAGAAATTAATTTGATATTTACATATTGCTGAGGTAACCTTTCATTATGCTCAGGACACATACTGATGCTCACCATGACTCCTGATGGATATTTGTGAGGCTGTTTAGAATTCTACATGTGTACAGCACTGACATTTAACAGACATCGATACGATGCCAGTGTTTGCGTGAGAAACTGTGACACCACATGCATGCACACCCAGACATGCAAACGTTGCCACACACACACACACACACACACACACACACACACACACACACACACACACACACACACACACACACACACACACACACATCCTGCATGAACACACAGACATGTACCCATATTTGTAGTCCTAACACATTAGTCATAACTGTCCACTCCTCCTCTCCACAGATGCCTACAGAACTACATCCCCCCTCAGTCCCTGACGCTGTCGTGCCCCGTGTGCCGCCAGACGTCCATCCTGCCTGAGAAGGGTGTGGCTGCGCTGCAGAACAACTTCTTCATCACCAACCTGATGGAGGTGCTCCAGCGCGACCCCGAGTGCGCCCAGCCTGAGGCCTGCAGCGTGCTGGAGTCAGTCAGCGCAGCCTCCGCCTGCCAGCCCCTCTCCTGCCCCAACCACGAGGGCAAGGTAGGGAGGGAGAGACACACACACACACACACACACACACACACATACACACATATATATATATATATATATATATATACACACACATATATATATATATACACACACACACACACACACACACACACACACACACACACACACACACACACACAAATACAGCTCTGGATGAAATTAAGAGACCACTGCACATTTTTCTGATGTCATCCTACGGTCGCTGAGTGACATTGGAATGAGTTGACGGTCATATTCAAAATTAAGAGACCACTGCATATTTGAATATGACCATCAACTCATTCGAATGTCACTCAGCAACCATAGGATGACATTACTTCATTCACTCACATACATACAGACACATACACTTACACGCCTCCATAAATCCATCCATCCATCCGGGCAGCCGTGGCATACTGGTTAGCACTTCGGACCTGTAACCGAAGTACATACTAGCTTACTACATACTGTATATGTAAGCATACACTCTCACACTCATACACATCAAATACACCCATTAGCACATTCACACATGGGCTCTTAGACATACTGTATGCAAACACTATCCCCCCCCCACACACACACACATTCAAAAGGCTGATTTCAGCATAAATCAAGCCTTTATTCATGAGGGCAAACCATGGTTAATCCTCACCCACGGATTAAATACACATTAGCTTTAGGATGAATGCTACTTAGCACTTTTATCAGTGTTATAGCTGCGCTCCAACAAGCAGGCCAGAGTGATTAAACTATACACCCTGGTGCTGTCACACACTCAAACAGCTGAGACTGCAGTTACTGAAACACACACACACACACACACACACACACACACACACACACTAACACACACTCACTTACACAGCAGAGTTTTTGTGTTTGCAAAAACTGCTGGCTCATGCTGTTGATGTCACTGTCATAACTCTTACAAGCACACTCTCAAACCTCTATTTAATCCCAAATAAATGTTTGTCCCTCCCTAACTGTGGTCAAATTTTCCAAATAAATGTTTGTAAATTAGTGAACTCCTTAAGTGAAAGAACAGACTGGTCAATGTTTTGATTTTGACAGTTAAAAATCTGTGTAACATTTATATTTTGCTCATGCTGGCTCCTCTGCTCCCCCTGCAGGTGATGGAGTTTTACTGCGAGTCATGCGAGACCGCAATGTGCCTGGAGTGCACAGAGGGGGAGCACAGAGAACACGTGACGGTTCCACTGCGTGATGTTCTAGAGCAGCACAAATCAGCCTTGAAGAACCAACTAGATGCCATTCGCAACAGGTACAACATACAGATAATTTTCCACTGAAAATTCCCTAAAATGTGTGGAAACACTTCCTGTCACATGCATCACAATACAGTACTTTAACACATGTACATTTTTGCTAAACATAGTTATCAACATTGTACAGTTAATTCTTTGGATGTAAAAAACATCTGCTAAACTAGCTATTCACATGAACATGGGCAACATGCAGTAAATATATGGTACAACATTTCACTTCTACACAGAGAGCTAACAATTCTCTCAGAAATACAGTATTGTCAGTATGCTTATGTGTCTGTGGAAGTTCAATGAGGGTTCATTATGAACCAAATATACTTGGAAATATTGTTGCACATCACACCTGAGGCTTACAGATTTGCGGTGTCCACACACCGGTAGTGCAGAATCATACACACCTCATTAAGGGTGCAGTGAGGAGCCCTAGAGGGTTCATCAGTGTCTCTCTCCCTCTCAAGGAAAACTCCGGTGGACTTCTGTAAAAGCCCCCTGGCTTCCAGCTTTCAGCCAAATAAAGGATTAACTTTCCATATTTTATACAAAAGAATGATTTGTGTAGGGAGAGGTTCGACTCAAGTTGTACAAAGAAAGATTAGCCATGATTAATCATGAAAATGCCTTTCAGTGTAACTTGGCAGTCACTAAACATATTGTTGTTTAACAAAGCTGGTAGTGAACAATATCCAAGAACGTCTGTGGACCAAACACCATGTCCCCTCTCCTCCTACAGGTTGCCACAGCTGACTGCGGCCATTGACACGGTGAACGACATCTCCAAGCAGTTGACGGAGCGTAAGAACGAGGCGGTGAGCGAGATCAACAGCACATTTGAGGAACTGGAGCGAGCGCTGCACCAGCGCAAGGGCACCCTCATCACCGACCTGGAGAACATCTGCAGCGCCAAACAGAAGGTGAGCACATAGTCTCACAATCACTTCATTAATTAATTAATTAATTAATTTATCCATTCATTCATTCATTCATTCATTCATTCATTCATCCATCCATCCATCCATCCATACATCCATGCACTCATACATCCATCCATCCATTTATTCATCCATTCATTCATTTGTTCATTCATTCATTCATTCATTCTACAGTACAGCTCTGGGTATAGTCCACAATTCTGGTGAAAGATTGTTCATATTTGAGTTTAGCCAATCAGCCAACACTCCTTTCCTTGCTGCTGAAGCAACATGTTGATTGGCTGGAGCAGTGTATGGTTCAGTCCAAGCCTTGTTTCCAGTGTACAGCCAAAAGTCTTTTTGGGCACATACACAGGAAGAACAGCAAAAGGACCGTGAGGTGCAATGAGCTGAATTGAACAAATAGCATATGAGATTAGAAGCATGAACTGTGCCTTTAAATATGACTCTTTGTTGTGCGGTTTCAGCATGTAAGCCACAGCTCCTTCGACCAATTCATTTTGATTAGGCAGGCTGACAGACCTGTTCCCACTGAATAACAACTTGGCCATTTAAATCTTTTTTTAACATGCTATGGCTTGACCCTCTCCGGCTTTCCAAGCCCGCTCTGCTGCCTCTAACCAAGCTGTCTAGCTAAATTAAGTCCCCAGAGAGGTTTTTACCTATGGAGAAGGTCCATTTAAATTGAACACGAAGAACCTGTGCTCTTTGAAGCTTGTCCTGTGCCGTAATTGACCTCTGAAAGGCTCAATAGGATGGTGAGTATTGATGGACTGATCCTGAATGAAGATCCAAGCTGTAGACCTTTTCTAAGCTTGTCTAAAATCATTTTAGTCTTTCTCTGTCCTTTAAAATGTTGGGTCATTTTTTGCATTATCCCTTTTCATGTCAACTACAACTCCATTTTATTCCCCCATATCTCATCTTCTTTTCTCTACTCGACTTCTGCCTCTCTTGCCTCTCTTTCTGTATGAATATTTTGCTGTGTGTGTGTGTGTGTGTGTGTGTATGTGTGCGTGTGTGATCATGAGGCGTTGTGAATAACGGTTAGGAAATAAAAGCAGGTGAGGTGAGGTCTCGTGGGGAGAGTACAGGTGGAATGTTTTGATTTACAGCAGAATACCCAATCTGGAAGACTGAGCAGAAGCAGACTCTCCCTGTCACCTTACAATCTCTTCCTGTTGTCCTTCCTGCTCTCTCATCCTCCCCTTGTCTTCCTTCCTGCTCTCTCATCCTCCCCTTGTCTTCCTTCCTGCGTTTCTCTCATCCTCCCCTCCATCCGTCTCTCCCTCCCTCCTGCAGGTGTTGCAGGCCCAGTTGGCGGCGCTGCTCCAGGGGAAGGAGAACATCCTGAGCAGCTGCAGCTTCACGGAGCAGGCGCTGTCGCACGGCAGCGCCACCGAGGTGCTGCTGGTGCAGAAGCAGATGGGTGAGCGCGTGGCGGCGCTGGCGCAGCACGACTTCCCCGAGCGGCCGCACGAGAACGGCCACCTGGACTGCCAGGTGGAGACGGAGGGCCTGCGCCGCTCCATCCAGAACCTGGGCGTGCTGCTGACCACCGCCGCCGTGGGGCACACGAGCGTGGCCACGGGCGAGGGCCTGCGCCACGCGCTGGTCGGCCAGCCGGCCACTGTCACCGTCACCACCAAGGACAAGGGCGGCGAGCTGGTGCGCACGGGAAACGCCGAGCTGCGCGCGCGCATCCTCACCGCCGACGGCTCGACGCACGCCGAGGCCGACGTGGCCGACAACAAGAACGGCACGTACGAGGTGAGCTACACCATGCGGGCCGAGGGCGAGTTCTCCTTCCAGCTGCTGCTCTACGGGCAGCCCGTGCGGGGCAGCCCCTTCCGCCTGCGCGCCGTCAAGGCCTCGGACGTGCCACAGTCGCCCGACGACGTCAAGAGGCGGGTGAAGTCGCCCAGCGGTGGAGGCGGTGGACACGTCCGGCAGAAAGCGGTCAGGAGGCCCTCCAGCATGTACAGCACCACCAAGAAGAAGGAGAACCCCATTGAGGATGAGCTCATCTACAGAGTGGGTGAGTAGAGACATCCTCTGCTTAGTAACTATGGTGTGGACCATCAGCTAGTTTCCAGTGTATATGCTAGTTTCCCCTTTGTTGTGTTCCATAGATAAATTGAACACACTTCCACTGACTTATAATGCATTTAATACACTGTGTGACTAGACAGACTATGTGTTATTACATAAGACTGGGGCTGGCTGTAGCTGGTTTGCAAGCTAACTTAGCTTGGATATTTGAACAATACGGACCATAGGCATTTTGACATTACGTCATTCTCCTGCCATTTTGGAAGTCTGTTTTGGATGTTTCAAAGTAAGCAAAACTCTAAATAGCACCTTTAAGAATTTCATGTGAGAACTGTACAATTCTGTGACACTAGTGGCTGAGTGTGCTACGGTATACTTTTGACTGTCCTCAGGCACACGTGGGCGTGAAAGAGGGGAGTTCACCAACCTACAAGGCATTTCTGCCTCCAGCAATGGTCGAATTGTGGTGGCTGACAGCAACAACCAGTGCATACAGGTTAGTGCTTGTCAGTGAAAGTGCTTTTTAAGAGATTAGTTGCAAACAGCCTTTAAGAAACAAATTATAGATAATTTTTGCAGGCGTTGGTCTTGTCAATCAAAGATAATTCCAGTTATTTCAAACTAAACCCACCTCCATCACAGGTCTTCTCCAATGATGGGCAGTTTAAACTAAGATTTGGGGTCAGAGGTCGTTCCCCAGGGCAACTGCAGCGCCCCACAGGGGTGACCGTAGATACAAATGGTGACATCATTGTGGCCGACTACGACAACCGATGGGTCAGCATCTTCTCCTCGGACGGGAAGTTTAAGGTAAATGTGTGGGAGCCGAATAGAGAGATCAAAACGTTAGTCTTTAGCTGTATGCTAAGCGCCAGTACTATCACTAGCAACTCTTAACTGATAGCTCAAATTATGAGAGTTTTTAATTCAAAGGAATGTGATACAGACATGGAACGAACAGATGTATATCCATGTCTGTACCAAGCCATTTTCTGAATCACCACCGGTAAAAATATGACTTCTAAACCTTGTCCCTCTTGTTCCTGGACAGAATAAAATCGGAGCAGGAAGACTAATGGGACCAAAGGGAGTAGCGGTGGACAAAAATGGCCACATCATCACCGTGGACAATAAGGCCTGCTGCGTGTTCATCTTCCAGTCCAATGGCAAACTGGTGACCAAATTTGGTGCGAGAGGAACATCAGACAGACAGTTTACAGGTACAGTAACAATGTCTGTAGCATTTAGAACTGATGTCTGCCTAACATGACTACTACAATTACTACAATTAACATATACACAGTGTAGATTACACCACAGTTACCATAACAATTAACATATAAAACATGAATCACAGTATTCGAGTTCAGTGGGAACTCTCTCACAGATGCCCTGTTTGTCCATACGGTCATATGATTTTGGGTTAGCAGAGTTTAAGCGAGTTTAATATTCTCATAATTTTATATTAACTCTCTTCATAACCACACTTTGTCAACTCCTCTGTCTAGATCAAGTCAATGCTATATAAAGTCAATAGAGTCAACTCGCAATCATTCAGTTTCCCCTCTGACTGTTGTAGTCAACAGTGAGACATGAACCTTGTCATTGGCATAGAGGAGATTGTCATTGTGGTAATGACTAGACGTCTAACAAAGAGGAACCAGAAATGGCTGGTAACGTGGGGAGAGGAAGTCACTTTAATCATTTGATGGGCCAGATTTACCCAGGCTTGCTACCAGTGATTTGCATGCTCCCAAACAAGCATGTCATCCTTTCATGTAGTCATTTGAATGTCCAGCATTAGTCCATGGTCCTTTGATTTGATGCCACCGTTGTGATGTGGGAAAGATCTTTTCAGTGGGTCGAAAGTCACCCAGAATGCTTTAAGTGGGAGCATTCAGTAAATTTAGACCATGAAATCGTCGCATTAAGCTACTTGTCATGTGGTGGAAGAGCAGACAGTTGAAGGTTCTGATTGCATGCTTCTTTTGTTCTCTTTTTTGCTATGCATGCCTGCCAATTTACATGAATTAAGTTGGGCCATGAGTAGGGCAGATTATTAGACTGTGTGTTAATCAAGGCAAAGAGAAATCGGTCCTAATTGACTCCAAGTAAAGTGATGATTATATACTAATTATTTGATAACATAAGACAGAGTGAAAGAAATGTGTTAATGTTTAATAGGTTGTCATCGCAGAACTCAATAAGATCAAAATGGTCCTATTTAACCTTTACTGGAAGCATCTAACGTTGTACAGTTATACTATTTTCCTAATACATGATTACATTTAAGCATGATGTTACACTTGATCATTCCATTTGATCAACTGCTGTGTCAGATTTACTGAGAATGTGTAGACACATTCTTTTATAACATGAAGATAGCTATGGAGTTCTGTGATTTAGTGCTATAAAGACTCATATTGTTGAAATAAATTCATCTTTGTTTTAGTAATTTACTCCACTTGTGGATTGGTCAGATATTAGCAATGGGAGTGTGGCCATGGACACGTCCCCTTCCATTGTTTGTTTTCTGAATGGCAATGCTGACGTCAACCTTTATTTTATTCCCTCCAGACAAGAGTGGTGCAAACAATACACTGGAGCAAAAGCTTAGTAAATCAGGCCCAGTGTTCAGTAAGTACGCTACTGGATGTGTAAGTTACCCGCTCTGTGTCTGTGAATGTAAACACATCAAGGGTCATTTGTTGTCTTCTTTAGTCATTATTTCATTCTCATTTTCACCCCCTTGCCGTTTCTCTCTATCTATTATCACAACATATTGCTTTCATCTTCTCTTTCTTTCTTTCTTTCTCTTTGTGTGTGTGATTTAAAACGAGTTTGTTTTGTTTTTGTTTTGTTAAGTACTTGTTTTTGTGTTGTTGTGTCCTTGTTTGCATTTTATATTCATCAGACTGAAGTGGTAATATCTGTGTGGTTGTGACATCGACATAAACCAAATTAAAAAGATTGTCTCATCTCTTTATAGCCTTTACTGCTGGATGGATCGCCATGACAATTTAAATAAATAGTCCTCTGTCTCACTGTTGTTTTGAGTTGAAGACGTCTGTCATCACTTTAACACAGGGTTTCCCAGCACAGGCAAAAATAGATCTTCCTCCTCCATTTATGATTCACCATCCTCTCTTCCTCTCTACCACTCCTCTTCTTTCTCTTCTCTCTCTATCTCTTTTGTATCTCCCTGAAGGTCCACACTTTGTTGCTGTCAACAACAAGAATGAAATCATTGTGACAGATTTCCACAATCATTCCGTGAAGGTAACGTTTTTTTTTGCTTACAATTTGTTTTAGAGCAATTTACAGGCAAAGTTTTTTTTTGCTATTTCAAATAAAATGATTTTGATTAAGTTGGTTACATGAATAAACTTCATTGTTATTGGGCAAGCTGTATTATATTTAGTTGTATACAGACTCCATGTTTCCCTGTTGTGCTCCCCAAATGACTGTTTCCATGTGCTTTCTGGGACAGATAGTCCACATCCTGTTTTAGAAGAGGTTGATATACAATGACCCGGCCCCACATTTCCTCTAGGTGTACAGTGCTGATGGGGAGTTCCTGTTTAAGTTCGGCTCTCACGGAGAGGGCAACGGCCAGTTCAACGCTCCCACCGGGGTGGCTGTGGATTCCAATGGCAACATCATCGTGGCAGATTGGGGGAACAGCCGGATACAGGTAGGACAGTGCTAGCTGTCCAGAGCTATAGACATCTGTATCAATCACTAGGCTAGTATTTATCTGACCTGAATCAGAGGGCACACACAAGCACATGAATAAACAGAAGGATTAGATAGATATGAACTTCAAACAATGGATTAAGAAATAAATTAATAAAATAAATGTAAAATGGATTATTGAAAGCACTGTGCTGTTTTGTGCATGTCATACCAAATGGTGCTGCAGTTGCTTTGTATTGCTAAAACATGATGGCAGTATCAACCCTTTAGAATCATGTTTCCTGATTATCACTAGTATTCACTGGCATATATATTTACTCTTGATCAGGTTAATGCATTCAATTGATAAACAACTGAATGCTTGAAGTTGCATTTCTTTAACCCTCTTGAGTCAGAGGGCAGACTCAAAAAAACAGTATGATGCTTGGGTGTTTTATCCCAGTGCATTTCTTGTTACTGCTACTTTACAATATGTATAAGTAGTTTGCATGTCTTGTTTTACTTTTTATTTTCACTAGGTAGTAGAATATTTTACAAAGAAAGGTTTTAGTTGTTATGTCCTTATTGAGGCAATAGTTAAGTAGCAGTAATGGCTGGAGAATGGACAACTTGAAGCCCTTGGTTGCTGGCATTCTTTCGTCCACCTTAAGGTTCCTGTGGGGATGATGGAGTGCTTTGCAGGCGTTCTGGATGGTGTCCAGCTGAGGTCTGGCACTGAACAGGCTGTCGTGTCTCTCGCTTGCCCTCCTCTTGTCATTTTTCGCATCTTGTGGTGTGGATCGCTCATGTGAACGCTCCAGGAAATCGTTCTGTACCTGTCCCTACTCATGAGACTGCCAGGGAACGGTGCGGAGAAAATGTTATTCTGATGCCAGCAATCGGGAGATATGCTCCAGCTTTACCTTGGCCATGTAAAATAAAACAGCCTCATTTACTTGGAGAAAGCGCTGACCTCCACGTTGGTCCACTTGTACTTGCATCCTCTTGCAATGCTTTTTAGCTGTCTGCTTGTTGGTGTTCTCGCACGCAAACCTTGACAGCGGTCTTGACCGCAGGTGTGGGCCTCTGCTGTGAGCAGCTGGACACCCAGAGGCTGTAGATGATTGAATTGCAACGCTGCTGGTGCCACATCGACCTCTTTCTCTGTGTTCCATCATGGAGTTGACAGAGTGTCATCAGTCCTGCATTTTTTCTTTGATGGAGATGAGAGCTCACCATTTCTAGTGCCTAGTCTGGGGAGTCTTCATATCTGTAAACATGCATTTAAGGACATAAGTATCTTGCTTAAATCTGATATGGAGCAACTACAAACAATACAGGTATAGAGATCAGCCAGATAGTTACCACATTCCACATCTGAAATGCACACAATAACAATATTCACATGATACAAAATTATGTGAATATGGAAGTGCTGCAGCCATCATATATGGATAGCCACACTGGCAACCCATTGTGTTCATTTGCAATCCGATGACTGTCAGGAGTTTAAAGATAGGTCTATGTTTCAGTTCAGTCAGTTCCTAGTTTTCTTATATAAACCTATGCTGGATGTCGGTTAGGATGAACTAGATTTCAGTTTTTAAATGTCACAACACAACCTTTTATGCTGCACAGTGCATGCCATTTTCCAAAAATGTCATGCCCATACATACACTATACAAAAGTATTGGGATACCTGCCATTACACCAACAGGAACTTCAATGACATTGCATTCTAAATAGGTATTAATATGGAGTTGGTTCCCTTTTACAGCTTTAGCCATTTCCAGTCTTTTGGGAAGGATTTCCAGAAGATTTTAGTGTCTGGTGTCTCCATTTATTCAGAAGAGTGGTTGTGAGGTCAGGCGCTGATGTGGGGACAGGAAGGCCTGGCTTGCAATGTCCATTCTAGCTCATCCCAAAGGTGTTCGATGATGTAGAGAACCCTGGTCTCTGCAAGCCAGTTAAGTTCTTCCATACCAAAATCATTTGAACATGTCTTTAGGGACCTTGCTCTGTGAACTGTGTACAGTCACAAAATCCTTCCCAAGAGAGTGGATGCTTTTACAGCTGCAACAGGGGGAGGGGCAACTCCATATACCTATGGGTTTGGAAAGGGATGTCACTGAAGTTCCTGTGGATGTAATGACAGGTTAGGTTTAGTCACAGTCCGAAGCCCTATACTCAATGACAAATCTATTGTGTTCATGCAGGTTTGTTTGCATAGCACTTCGTCCCAGATGTAATCTCAAAAACTCAAACTCAAATGCCTAATGTATTATTGATATTGCCTTTTACTGTCTTTGCTATAAGTGAATTCAGAAATGTGACGTGCATTGAGTGCATGTCAGCATGCTCTTTAGCTTATGACGGCCGTTAGCCTGCTCCTTCCTCTTCTTCTCAGTGTTTTAAGGCTAGTAGTGCACAGAGTCGTTTACTGTCTCTGGCACAGACAATAACCTGGTGCATTACCGCCACCCTGTGGTATTAGTGTGGAATGGGAAAGGGAATTTTATTATGCAAAGTTCACTGCAAGACACCTTGCCTAAAATGTGTCCCTGAATACTGAAAGGCTGCCATTTTCTTTAAGATCTAGCCTTACCCTTTCCTTGTCTCTGTGTACTGTGTACTAGGTATCCATAAATAAAACGTTTGTTCTTTATATTTAGGAGCAGCAGCGTCCCGGTCTGTTCTTTTAGAAATGTGTTCAGTTAAATTCAACATTTATGAACTGTAGATTCCAACCAAGGGTGTTTAAGTTGTCTTGTGTATTGTGCTTGTGTGTCTTTTAGGTGTTTGACAGCTCAGGTTCCTTTCTGTCTTACATCAACACCACTGCCGACCCCTTGTATGGACCCCAAGGTCTGGCCCTGACCTCGGACGGCCACGTGGCAGTGGCTGATTCCGGGAACCACTGCTTCAAGGTCTACCGCTACCTGCAGTAGCACCACCTACGGACGCCAGGTCAGCGGGCAAGATTTGACCACATCCAGCACTGAACACTGAAGGACACAACTAAATGTACTGAAACAGGGTGCCATGACCTTCCTGTTATATGCCATTTTAATTTGCACATTCTCGCTTCCTTTTATGTAGTTTTCTCTGATGGACATACTGTAGTAGGAACCATTTACAAAGTGTGAGTACAGTTTTTGCTATCAAACCTGACGTAAGAGAATTCAAGGCAGGAAACTGCTGAGGTAGTTCCTGTCCATTACAGTACCTGAAGTGGTTGGAAGAACATGCAAGTCATATCATATTGTTAAACTATTGAAATGCAGATTTTGTGCTAGCATGAGCAAAATATTTATGGCAGAAGATCAATTTGCTGTTTGCTTCTCTGTAGTAACCCAGGTTATTCCACTGGCTTCTTTGTACATAATAATTGTCCAATTATCCGTACTGAAGGATCACTTCTTTACAGATCAGACCATCCACGTGTAGTTGTGAAACACATTAACACATTTCAAAAAATCCCTGATTCCCATTATTCATTTGAGTATTGGAATCAGGTGGCAGCACAATAAGAAACAAGTCATGCATATTCTGCTAAAGAACAATGTAGGACAGGCCACAATTAGAAGCTAAGGTGCCCTACGTTATCCCCATATTGTAAATATCAATATCAAATCCACATTTTCGACATGCTGGGAAGATCACATAACAGTGGTTGTTGTCATGTTTTTGTTTCTAAAGAAGGAATTCTGAGACGTTGTATACTTGCCCATGTCTCATCTATGAACAGCCATGGTATGACCTAAGATGATTTGAAGTGGTGTAAGTCAGTACATTTGAATTATATAGCACATTTGCATCCAAAGTGCTTCACAATAAAAGAAAAGGTTTAAGAGAGTTTAAAAGGTGGTTCCAACACCAACTACAGCTGATACCTCCAGACATAAACAAAAACAAAAAGTACTTCCAGACAGAGACAGCTGTACAGACATCATACAAATAGGATCTCCATCCACAGTTTCCACAGGCTCAATGGCTATTGAACGCAAATCGGAAGAGATGAGGATTTTAGCAAGGATTTCAAAACAGTCACTATGACCGTGGCTTTCCACATTCTTATAACCTCCTTTCAGATAATATCCGACCTGGGTAGGAAGACAGCTAGCTGATGTAACCCATCCAAGCCTTTTTTAAAAAGTTTGTATTACACTGCAAACATGCCTTGATTCAGTTTCACCTGGAAAAGCAGGTGATGACTACTTCTCCACAGGGAGACTTTCACAGGAGCATTTGACCATTACACCAAGAACAATGCCATGGTTTGTGTCACAAAGTGCATAAGTCTAAAATTAATTTCAAAAGAATTCCAAATTTGTATCACTACACAATATAGGTTGTACCTGTAAGGGTACGCCAACACTGAGGGGACAAACCATTTCAAACTGCATCTCTGTACATTGACTTGCTGTATATGACTGCTTTGTATAGTGTATAAATTGAATAGCTATCTGCCGATTTCTCTTGATTGATCTTGTTTCTAGTCTAGCGGTTCGCGAGTGTAACATCTCAGCTTTGACAGTATACTATTTTGGTGTGAGCAAGGCAGCTTGTAGTCAAATTGTGCTTGCGGCATCAGCAGCTTCACACAAGCCTGGCCATACAAATGTGTGTTCTATCTATGTATTGCTGACTTGAATAGCACAATTTCTTTTTATTTTATCAGGTCTTTTACACAAAATGCAGAAAAAAATGGTAAAAAAGAAAACATTAATTTATTTCATTTTGTACGCAATCTTATAGTTTACAAATTATTTTTCTAATTTGATGCATCTGAATTTCCGCTGCTGCTGGTATATGCCTTGATATGAGGAGACACCCCTTTTCAGCCCCAATGCATGAAATCTTACCTTTGTAGCAAGCTGTTGTCTGTACAACAAATTTTAAACTTTTGGTCAGGATTAATTCAGCCAAGAATTAACACACATTGGTCAGGTGATTCATCTGGCCCATCCTTCACACATACACACACACACACACACACGGACGTGGGTATGTCAGTGCTACTGTGCACACATTTACTCTCATTTGTGGAACATAATCATCTTTTGTAGATCATCCGTTCAGGAACACAACTGTATCATTAATCACCAAAATAAGCAGAAGTTGCCAAATGTCTAGAGGTGCTTAGAAGCTTCGGAGGCATGCTTTAGAATATCAGCTGCTCCGTTTGTTCTCACCTGTTGAGGTTGTGACATCTGTACGGCTGACTTGGTGATCATGGGGTATACATAGAAAGCCTTCATTTTTAAAGCAACCACAATGAAACTTTACCATTCATATCTGCTTTAATAAACGGACATATTGAAGCTTGAGAAGAGCGTGAGTGGGCCTGTCGGCCAAGGTGTTGGATCATACAGGAGTATTCCTCCATTTTACTCTTACAGTATCCAAATACTGCAAATGAGATGTCCATCAGTCTTTGTATCCTGATCCATTGTAAATTGTGCAATAACATGGAAAGGGTTGATTCCATCTCCCAAACATGTTTAGCTAATATAAGTTAAAATAGTCTATTGTAAATGTGAAACAAACTAATTATTTATCTGTTGGGAGTGAATGTAATACTTTTGAATATTGCAAGATGGTTCCATAAGAAATCACACACATGACCATGCTCTTTAACTTTCCTCCTTTCTTCAGTCATCAGAAAGACATTACCATCAATTACTTAATCAACCTGTGGTCAGCTGGCAACTGTGAATTTTCAAAACTCACATTTAAAAGACGATGAAACTTTTACAGATTTGTAAATCTGTCTTTTTTAAGTTTCACCAACTGAAAAGGACCTTCACACACTACCATGCACAACAACTGCAAAGATGAAACCTTTCACATACATGTAATCACAAAACTATTGTGTTAGATGAGAAAAAAATATCTTTTTTTTTTGTGCCTGACATTATCCGGCCATGTCAAACCCTGGCCTCGGAGACCTCTCCATCTTTGCCAATCCTCCACAGCTCTGCTCTGTTCAGTTCCGTTCTGAAGGTCAGGCTGCTGGACTAAAAAAAAAAAAAAAAAAAACACTTTTGGAATGTAACTGTGCTCCCTACCCCAGGGCCTCCCTGTTGCATTACATTGACTATGTTGACTGATACGACCATGATTTTATTTCTGTCAATATGCACTGGTAATAAAAGCACATGGTTTACTGATCTACTGGTCTCTTGCCTTGTCATTACAAACATACATTTAGAAATGGATGTATATGTAGTGATGTTGTTTTTTTATGTGAAACAGTGCTTACATGTATTAATGGAGCATCCTATAAGTATCCTCTTAACAGACTGGCTGAACTTTAAGGGAAGACAAATACTGTAGAGGTGCATGCAATTAAAAACATTCAGGGTCATTTGAAGTAAAATCCCCTGCTTAAAGACAGGACAACTCCTTTAAGGGCCTACTGCATGAGAGTTAAAAGCGTAAATGCGAGTGTCCATCAGGCCAGTTCAGAAGGCACAGCGCGTCATCTCATGCTGCTCCATGAAGGTCTGGAGTAGTCTGCAGGCCTTGCGGTTCCTTGTGGCTTGGCACTGGCTCTTTTCCGGAATCTTCTCCAGCCACTCGTCCCTGCTCAGTAAGTACCTGGGGCTGCGGATGTCACATCCAGGATGCCATTAGAGGACATAAATTGTCAATTTATTGTGCACTTGGCTTATGTTGTCATGTACAGTAGGAAGTCATTTAGTGATTGGTTTTAATCGGAGAAATGGGGTGTTCACTGCTTACCTTCCATTAGCATCTAGTGTGTGTGTGATGGCTGTATTAGTACTCATGAACATGTACTGGGCTTCCATGGCCAAAGCAAAATTTACACAAGATAGTCTTTGAATGAGTTCCCGTGTTGCACCAACGTGAATTCCTTCATCTTTGCCTGTTTAAACAAGTGATACAATAACTAACATAAATCAATGCAGAACTGACATAATTGCCTTGGGAGATGTTCCCATACTTGAAGACTTGCCTGTTTGAAGAACTTTGATAACTTCTGTAGAGTAAAAATTGAAGACGCCATCATCTGTTGAGTTGACCACCTTCACAACATAAACTACCAGAAATAATTAGTCAGACCAGGTTACATCCCAATTTTTGACCAGGCAATATCTGTGATAAAAGAATGAAATCACTCATTCAAGAGACTCACCAAAATCAACAATGGGCTTGTAACAGGCAAAGTTAGTGCGTGTGTTTGACAGCATGTTTCCACTGAAAGTCACTTTAGGTGTCGGACAGGAACCTGTGACCACAGAACATAGGGTTGTAGTAACATCCAAATTTGCAGCAACTCATACAAATACGTTTATGGTTTAATAGATACCTCAGGTGCCACTTACCCTCTGCACAAGCGCAGACATCTCCATCACACAGCTTGGAAACCATAGTACTTCTGTGGGGTGCACTGTAGAAAACTCCACATTTCTTAGCTGGAAAATAACAGCAATCCATCACAAAAGGGAACTGTTGACATCAAATAATACAAGTGTGGAAATGAGTGAGTCATTTAATCATAAAGGATGTATTTCCAGAGTGAAGAGAGGCAGATGTTTTTACTTGGAGTATAGTAGTCGTAGATTACAGCAACAGCTGGCTGGACTAGTCCAATAGGTACAATTTGTTCCGCTGTGAACTGCAGACACTCCGTGGTGTCTGTTATCTGATGTAAAAGCCAGTCATTAGAGCAGCACTCTTTTAAAATCAATCAGGCAAGTGAGCTAATAATCAGACACAAGATATTGAGATAATTGGATAACAGCAGAGAATGTAAGGATGTGAGTAGAACTCACCTGATTGAAGTAGAGGTACACTCTGTTGGATCCTAAATCATAGTGGTCAATGTACTTCTCTGTGCCCTTTACTTTCTAGAGGAGAATGTACAGTACACTAGGCTGTGATGACCTTCATGTGATACAATTAAACATTCAAACTGTAATAGTGGAATTCTCTAAACCTGAGAGTGATTGGTCTTTAAAGTCAGTGTGGACATATGGTGTCTAGGACAGTGCAGTCAAAATGTACCTCCTCAAGGTCCTTAACATTTGCTATAAGTCCACTCAGCAGAGAGATGTCCACGATGACCATCCCTTTAGAGGCCCCATTCTGCATCCTAGAGCATGAATTAAAAAAAAATTAAACTCTTCAATCTGATATAGAAGCAAGATGTATACTCTTACATTTGTGGAAGTGGCAGCAACATTGGTCACAAGGCACTGATGTTTACATTGTTTAGTGAGATATTTCAATATTCCACATATTTAATATATTACATACAGTACATATGTGATCCATTTTGTGATACACTTCAATGTTCAGTCTGTACTAATCAGATGAGATGAATAGAGTTGTGTAGAGTTTCATTTTTGGATGATGACATGTTCGTCTTTGCTCACCCATAACAGACTGTGTAGGTCAAAGAGTTCTCCTTCTTCTCCTGTGCAGGGGCCTGTCTCTTCCTACGGGTGCGCAGGTCAAACCAGTCCATCCGGCTCATTGGGTCATCCTTCTGTGGGTCCTCATCCTCATAGTTCTCATAGTCATACAAGCTGTCATCATCTTTGTTTGCTGTGAAAAAAATAATAACTAGTTACTTTTTTTTACCAAGAAAACCCAAAACTGGCGATGGCTGAAAATAGTTTCAACGAAGATATTGCTATAGTTACTGATGCTTTTATTTAAGGGTAGGTATGGATTTCTCGATAATTAAGTTATTTTGACATCTCTCTCCCCTCCCTCCCGGTGTGTCTCTGTGTGTGTGTGTGTGTGTGTGTGTGTGTGTGTGTGTGTGTGTGTGTGAGTGAGTGAGAGAGAGAGAGTGTTACAGTAGTGCACTGAGAAATCCAATATAGATAGATAGATAGATAGATACTTTATTGATCCCCAGGGGAAATTCAATATAAAATTCTATATGAATCTGTAAAGCCCTTTGCTTACGTTCATATTCCACTTCCCCTTCAACCGTGACATTCAGGAAAAATTCATCACAGGCTGAGTCAGGCCTTTTCAGGCTCCTGTAATTCTGCAAAACCTGTTGCATAAAAAGGGGCACACCTGTCAAAACCCAAAAGCACATAACTAAATGATTCATCTGAGAAAGAGTAATTTTTGTTATTTTTTAGCCCAAATTTGTATATACCGACAAAGTGGCGTCTCCTTTTCCTTCAATGCGAACAGAGACTTTTCCCCCTTTCTTGATCTGAGGTAACACAAACATGGCATCATTAAGGATATGGAAACGGTCTGTAAAACATCTACTGTAGGAATCACACCCGTTAGGTACAATACCTGCATATGCATTTCATACTATCAACATTTATTTTTTTACTGTATGAAATGGATCCTAATTACATATGTTAACACAGCACTGTAAAAGTATTGTATTACACAATTGTACTAGTGATAAAATACTTGTGTGTAAGACTACTGTTACTGGACTAATGAATGTCACCTTTACCTTGATGGCTGACTGGGTGAGAGCATTATGTTTCGTCAATCTCACCACATTCTTTCGGCCATCTTGAAAACACATCTCCACAGTGAGGTCCAGGGCGTTCACATCATTGTTCTGCTCGCTGAATGTGGCAAGGGCCTCCAGGGCAACAACTGTATCCTTCAGACAGTTAAGAATCCAGATTAGCTGAATTTGGACTCATTGGTGTGTAAATATCCAACAACTGCTGGCCTTGATACATTTTGGGTACAAGCTTATTTTTTTGCTTGGGCTTTTTAATGCCGTGAGTTGAGGTACTCGGTCCTGAAAGTTTATGATTTGAGGACCTCACTGCCAGTGGCGTAACTATAGTAGGTGCAGCAAGTGCAGTCGCACCAGGGCCCGTGACCTCCCGGGGCCCGTCGTTACCCCCGCCCTGCCTCCTTTTTTTTTTAGAACTTTTTTTTTTAGAGTATCTTTCTTTCTACTGAGATGCAGCAAGGATTTCTGGGTAGGCTAAGTGATTTGTTGTGATTTTTTGAATGGATGGTGGCTGCACATTTCAGTCATCGTTCCGACCAAAATGCCCTTCAAACACGAGAGCGGCTGCAAGAAGCGGCAGGAGCGTAAAGAGCAAGGGGAAAGGGTGTACTGCTCTCATGTTGTTTCTGACATTGTCTGTGACTGTGGCAACAGCTGATCGATCTTTTTCCAAACTCAAACTTATTAAGACCTACCTAAGGAGCAGCATTAGGCAGGGGAGGCTCAGTGTGTTAGCTATCCTGTCCATTGGAAATACGAGAGCCAGAGTATTAAATATTGGGAACATCGTTGATGATTTTGCACAACGAAAGGCTCGTAAGATGGCCTTCTTCTAATGGCCTAATTCACGCATATTGGGGATTGTATGCATATGAATGATTTTATTTGGTTTCTGCACGGTTAAATAAGTTAGGCTACATTAAGTTTTGTTTCTGCGCAGTGCGAGTTTATAAGCAAGCAATCTACGCTTGCAGTTACAGCAGAGGGTTGAAGAGGAGCATTGAGTGTTCCCATAGTTCCATGCGAGTTGATGTTAATGCAGTAATATTAGATTACCCTGGCCTGCAGGCTGTTAATAAAATTATTTGTAATGTTTTCACATGTAATGGATCCTATGTAGTCGTGTGTTTTTAATTTGAAATTGTAATCTGTAACTACTAAACTACTTCGGTGCCTCAGGCCCTTTGCTTAAACAATTGAAGTCACCCTTAATGTGTATTGCATGTATCAGAGCTAAATCATCCTGGGCCATAGTAATTCGATACGGGTCTCGCGTAACACTCTTGCACTTGGGCCTACCATCGATTGGTTACGCTACTGCTCTGTGCCCTTAGACTCACCTGGGTGGAGTGGAATGAGCTTCCAAACCTGCGCTGTCCCATTATCCATAATGCAGTTTTCCTGGCATTCTGAGTGTCATTCATGGCCAGAGTCTGTAGCAGGGCGTACGCTGTGGTCTCCAAAGAAAGCGGGTCTGCTCGTGCATGGACGTTAGAGCTCCGGTCCATTTTTGGTCCCCAGAAACACATATTTTCACCTTCAAGCACAAGAATGGTGTAAATATTAAAAGTGACTTCAATGTTTCAATGTTAATATAATGATACCGGAGTCACGTTACTGATTCATGGCGGTGCAGACGTGAATTTTGTGTGCTCCACTTACTACTCGTTACTTTCAGTTTATTAGAAAGCAAATTATGTTGAATTACGTCAAAACCTCTAAAATGTCGGTATCACATAATACTGGTGCGACTAAGGAAACCGAACTTTCCCCTGTCAAGAAGAAATTCAAGGAATCACCGACTAGCATCTCCAAAGCAGACCTGGACAGCGCCATCTTAGCAGGAGTTAAGCAGGCCTTAGCGGAACAGAGGTCAGAGCTAAATTACATTGTCACTGCTGCGGTAAAAGCTGCTCTTGATGATGTGCTTCTCCCGCAAATATTGGACCTTAGACTTGAACTGAAGAATGCCACTGACACTATAACGACAGCCACTGGTCAGATTGAACAGCTGGAGAAATCCGTTCAACGACTTCAGTCAAGGTGCGATTCTACGCAAGCAGCAGCTAGACATGATAGAGACCAGGTCAATGCTATGAAGCTGAAAATTGATGAGCTGAGTTCCAAGGTGGCAGATATGGAAGACCGAAGTAGAAGATCCAACCTACGGTTAGTTGGCCTGAGTGAAGGAGTGGAGGGTGACAACGGCACCGCCTTTTTAAAGGCGAATCTACCTACATGGATCCCATCTGTTGCTGACCGAGACATAAAAATAGAGCGAGCGAGCCCACCGCCTGTACTCTGACAGAACCACCAATGTTAGCCGCCCTCGCACAATTATATTCAAGTTGCTAGACTATACTGATAGACAAGCACTCCTGAATAGTGCAAGAGCCTAATACATGGCATGACACTTTACGCTTCTTCCCGGACTACAGCGCAGACACCACTAAGAAACGAAAGGCCTTTGCTGAGGTGAGAAAGCGGATAGAAGCATCTGGGATTCAAACGTTTCTCTTGTTCCCAGCCACACTGAAGATCACTTATCGGGGCAGGCAAACTCTATGTCGGTCTCCATCTGAAGCGGAGCAGTTCATCCTCTCTAACAACCTGACCTGCAGAGAGGCCAACTCTTCACCTAGGCGAGAGGGCGCACCGGAGAACCGAAGCTCTGAGATGGATGTTGTGAAAAATGGGCCTTGCAACCCACGTCCACACAGGATGGTGGCGACAAGGACACACTGAGGTTGGGCCAATAGTCTGTATCCAACCTCTCAGCAAGCTGATACTCTCCAGACTCCCACCTGAGAGCAAAAATCCCTCGCTTTAAATAAAGCCATCCATCACCTCTAATTGGTAGATACCAATATAACAGGGTAATTTCCTCTATACAAGGATAATCATCCCTTATGCATAGATCACAATTATACATGGAGCATAATTCTACATAGTTAAACTAGCTAGATAAACTAGCATGTTCAATATTTCAGTTTGGGACTGTGGACTTTTCTTTTGATGCTGTCATATGGGTGACTTAGTCAGTATGATTTTTGTGGTTTCATTTTAGTTGAGACTATCTCTACGCTTAGCGCAACATAGGCATGTCATCTCTCACTTAAGGATACAAGGATACAAGGAAGTTTATTATCACATGCATATAGTTACTGGAAGTAAAAAGTGCAGTAGAAGGGGTTTAGTAGATTAAGTGGCAGGGCTGCATAAGAAAGGTGGGGGAGGATTGGGATTGGGCGGGGGGCACCAAGGGGCTAACCCAACTGCCAGGGGTCTTGGTGTGTGTGTTGGGGGGATGACAGGGGAGATGGGATAGTGTGCTGTGTATGTAGGGAGAGGGCAGTGTGCAATATGTGTTGGAGAAGCTTCCTCATGAGACAATGTGCTGTGTATTGGGGTCACTTGCGTTATAGGCTAGCATAGACTGCACGAGCACCTAGTCTATGTTATTTTTTGGCTATGTTATTCTTTGGGTCGATAGCTGAGGCTTTATTTCACTGTTTTTGTCTGCAGCTACAACCAGTACTTATGTATTTATTCATTTTTTGTTTTTTCTTACGAAGGGACATATTATCATATTGCTTCATTTTCAGTCGAATATGCATCACTGTAACGAGTGGGGTGGGGGAGTTTGCATCGTTAGGAGGAGCCACGTCTCTTACCATCTCTAACTTTATACTAGCCAAAAGGGCTCTCTTGAACTCCTTGCGGCCTGTAAAGTATGTTTTGTATATAGTTTGGAATGTTATTATTTTGCTGGCAGCCGTTAACTTTATTGCGACTCTTTTTTGGCCATGGCGTTTTGCTCTAAGGGCACCAAACGGTTTATTGCTGAAGTTGTTTCCCGGAAAGTTTTTTCCAATCCTGCTGTACTACTACCAATCAGTAGACTATGTCTGATCTAAACATTATATCCTGGAATGTACGTGGCCTGAATACACCGATTAAGCGGACCCGTTGTTTAGAATTTTTACATCGCAAAGCAATAGCTATAGCTTTAGTTCAAGAATCGCACTTGAAAAGAGAGGATGTGTCCCGCTTCCAAAATAAAAACTACAAGTTACTGGCATACTCGTGCGCCCCTAATAAATCCAAAGGTGTGCTTATACTTGCAAAGAGGTCGCTACATTTATCCATAGACTTACTGGGAGGAGATGACCTTGGGCGTTTTGCGTATGCGGCTGTAACACTAAATCATTCCAAACTCCTGCTGGTATCCATCTACGCTCCAAACGAGCCTGATCAACATTTTCTGAACAATATCTGTGGAAAACTTCTACAATTTAGTGATCTTGATGTCGTCATAGGAGGAGATTTCAATGCCTCAATTCATCCTCAACTTGATCGCTCATCTAGTTGTAACCCCTCTAGTACAATGTCCTCATCCTTTCTAAATAGGTTCATTACAGAATTAAATCTAATTGACCCATGGCGCATACACAATCCCCATACGAAGGACTACACATTCTATTCTCCTAGGCACACATCCTTTTCAAGAATTGATTATATCCTGGTTAGTGCCCCCTTGCTTCAGTATATATCCAATATTGTTATATTGCCTATCTTGATTTCAGATCACTCTCCCATTATTTGTAATATCACACCTGCTACAGCTCATGAAGTCCCGTAGATAGCGCTTTAACGACTCCCTGTTGTATGATACTACATTTATGGACCAACTCAGATCTGGGCTTACAGAATTTTTGGAAATTAATACGGATCATTGCTCAAACCCACAGGTGTTATGGGTAGTTACTTAATGCTATCTACGAGGGAACTGCATTGCCTTTTCCTCGACCAAGCGTCTTAAAAATAAGTGCTTTGATTATCTTGAACAAGAAATAAGGTCTTTGGAACATCAGCAGACCCAGTCTTTCTCAGAAGAGGCTGCTCAGAATTTGTTATTGCTGAAAAAAGAATACAATAGTCTGTCAATGTCCAAAGCCGAGTTCATCATTCACAGAACTAAGCAAAAGTATTATTTTCATTCAGATAGAACTAACCATCTGCTTGCATTGAGGTTAAAGGAAACCGAGTCCAAAGCAAATATTGATATATTATGAAACAGTGAAGGCAAAATAATTACAGATCCTAGGGCTATTAATAACAGCTTTAAAGCATTTTATTCCTCACTACATTCTTCAGAGGTGGTTCTTGACTGACATACATGCAAACATTTTTTAGAGAACTTGAACCTGCCTATCTTACCAGAAGAGGAAAGAGACCTTCTAGAAGAACCTCTTATGTTGGAGGAATTTCATAATGCGGCCAAATCTCTTAAAAAAGGGAAATCCCCCGGTCCCGACGGAATATTCCCCCGGAGCTCTACCTGGCTGTTTGGGATGTTGTTGGGCCCCTAATCTTGAATTCTATGAATTATGCTATTAAACATGGTATGCTTCATAGGGACCAGAATATAGCGCTTATCATTTTATTACAGAAGAAAAATAAAGATCCATTGAGTTGTTCTAGTTACCGTCCAATATCCTTAATTAATAGCGATGTCAAAATTCTGGCAAAAGCCTTGGTTTCCCGGATTGAGCCCTTCATGGATACTTTGATTCATTTTGATCAAACTGGATTTCTTAGAGGGCGACTGGCCGCAGACAATATGCGACGTTTATTGCACATCATTGAACACTCTCACACATATACTGACACTTGCGCAGTTTTTTCCCTTGACGCGCTCAAGGCTTTTGACAGACTTGAGTGGGACTTCCTATGGACAGTACTGGAACATTTTGGTTTCGGTCCTAAATTCATATATACCAGGAGTGGCCAAATGTCTTAAAGTTATTCCACCACTTCAGTAGCATGTCTGGATACATGATAAATTGGGATAAATCCTCCTTAATGGCCCTTAACAATATCTCTCAAAACATTCCCCTTCCTAACAATATTGTGTTCACTAAATCATTCACATACCTAGGAATCAAAATAACGGATTCTCTGTCAAGTATCATCCAGTTAAATTTCAGTGAATTCAGCCAGAAAATAAAACTTGATCTTCAAAGATGGACTAACCTTCAGATTTCAATGCAAGCCAGAATCAGTACAGTCAAGATGAATATTCTACCACGCCTGAACTTCTTGTTCTTTATGATCCCATTCACACCACCTCCCAAATATTTTAAAGAGTTAAACTCTGCTGTATCTAGATTTGTGTGGAACGGCAGAAAACCCAGAATAAGCTTTTCTATTTTGCAGCAAACAAAATTAGAAGGTGGCCTTGCCCTCCCTAATTTTCAGATATATTACTGGGCATTCCAGATCAGAGCTATGCGAACATGGACGGATAAAGACAGTAAAGTGCCATGGAAAAGCATAGAATCAGCTACTGTATATCCCCATAGACTTCAAGATCTGCCCTTTACAGGTATAGGACGTCGCAACTCGCACCATAAATTTGGTCATGTTATTTCATCCACTTTAGCTGCATGGTACAGTGCTGGAAAAGCAATAGGCCATTCAAAGAAATTCTCTCAGCAATCTCCTCTATGGAACAATGCTCACTTCTTATCTGATCAACGACCTTTTGTTTATCCTTTGTGGTCGTCTAAAGGGGTTTTTACTTTTTCCAATATTTTTGACGGGACTGGCTTGCGTACATTCCAGGATATCCAAGCAGAATACAACCTACCTGGCTTCTCTTTTTTCTTGTACCTGAGGTTGCGATCTGCTATGAAAGCTTATGGCGTGCCATGGAATTCTGTTTTGAGTGACCACCCAATGTTTAGCTGGATTGATCCTGCCAAAGATCCTAAAGGGGCGGTCACATTAATCTACAATTCTTTACTCAGTAGTGTTCATAAGCCTTTAAAGATCCTATCAACATGGGATTTGGAACTTTCTTGGTTAGGATTCCACCCGGACTGGGAAACAGTGTGGTCAAACCTTTGCCTTACTTCTAAAAACCTTAGTCATGTACTTATTCATTTTAAGACTATCCATCGTTTCTACTACACACCTTACAAGCGATATCGCATGAAACTCATACCCAATCCATACTGCAGTTTCTGTAACACTGACGCCACTGGTACATTTCTACATATGTTTTGGGACTGTCCAGTGATTCATCTATTCTGGAAGTATGTGATTGTTATGTTACATGATCTTACAGATCTATATTTGGATTTGGACCCCTGTTTACTATTATTGAATGATGATTCAAAGTACCAATTTTCTTTACGTGACAAAAAAGTGTTGATGGCAGGGTTCACAGCTGCGAAAAAAGCTATTTTACAGCAGTGGATAACCCCAGATACAAACTTGAAGCAATTCTGGATAGTTTCATTTCATTACATAGTTTGCCTTGAGTGTACAACTGCAAAGATTAATAAGGCAAAGACAACCACTGTAAACACCTGGATGAATATAGCCTCTGCCCTCAAAGAGCTTCTTTAAATATTTTAGTCAATATGAGTTTGCTGCCAGTATTTGTTAAGTGTGTTGTGTTCTGTGTGTGTTTTTATTTTACTTTATTTCATTTAAATGTTATTTTTATTCTCATCCGAATGCTCTCTCTGTATGATATGTGTTGTTTATTGATAAAAAAAAGTAAATATAATGATACCCAGGCACAGGGCAAGCAAAGAACATTGATGGTGATTTAGATACAGTTTAATTTGGCCTCAAGTAATACATTGTGTACAGCCACAACATTGATATAATGTGTTACGACTCCCTTGTGCCCCCTTCAGGTATTCTCTTGTCAGTGCATGACTGGGCCTGATTAGGCTAATTGTATAATTGGGGGTTCCTGGCATCCTCTTTAGGCACTTCTCTTCATTCTTGCAGGCACCTTTCTTCAATCTGGCAGGCACTTATTTTGACTCCTTCTCGCACTGACACATTGTTTTCTTTCTCCCTCTCTCTCCCCTTATCTCTCTATCTTTTTTAATGTTAGATTGGGGGGAGACGCTTTCATTGCACCACACAGGCATGCTGCTACATGCACTCACTTTTCTCTAGACATTTAGTAGCTTTATCTTTTTTCAGTCTTTTTCAATAAATCTAAATTTTGCTTTAAAATGTGTTGTCATGTACTTTTTTTCTGTTGCGGTGTGGAACGAGTTATAAGGACTATGGTAACATTTGTACTAATTAAAGTTATCAGTGCAGTGAGCAATATGGTCCTCTAGTGGTACCACAGAATTCCATCGATGTTTGTGATCCATGTTCTGTTTCGATATAACCCTCTGTATATAAAGTTTACACACCAAGAACTGAAAGCAGTGTGTCTTATAAGGTGTCCTATGGGCTGTATTTTGCACTCTGGCGCATGGTGTAAAACTCGTTTTCCACTCGTGCAAAGTTTAATTGGGTATTTTGCACGTTTATTTTTTAAACAATGCGCCCAGGAGTGTGGCAATTAACAACCTAGGGAGGGGCCTGGTGCATTGTCTAAAAATCGCTATTGTACACCAGGTCAGAAGTCTATGGTGAGTTGTTTATATGTTATTTTTAGAGCGCATTGCCAACAGTCATATTGGCAGATGCACGCACCATCCTTCTATCATTCATGAACGTACACCAGCGCACGTCCATGCAAAATATTACAAATTGCACGATTATAATGGGAAACATGATTAGAACTAGATGTACCGCACAGCGGTACATCTAGCCGCTCAGTCCTGTACATCCGTTCCGCGAAAATAAATCACACTTCAATTTGTCTCCATATTTTACTCCATCCCCCACTCTTGAAACTTTTGTGTATGCTTGTTTGGCATGCCTGAGTGTGTGCAAAAGCGGCTGCACAGAAAGTAGCCTACTGGTGCTGAAAAGGTGAATAGATTGTAGAATAGCCAAAGAAGATGTAGCATTGTTATAAAACCTTTAAAATCTCTAAACAATCACAAGTAAGGCAGTTCATCACAGTTCATCCATTGCAACTGGAATGATGAAAGGTCACTTACACCTGTAGGCTACATTGTATTTGGGAAAAGCAAAAGGTATCAGCATAATGTTATTTATTTATTTATTTATAAACAAAAACATCTCTGTCAGTTCCATGCCGTTTTCAACAGCTATCAAAAACAAAGGTCATTTTTGGATGGATGGATTTTTTGTGAATGTTTCTTCTTCTACATAAGATTTTAGTCATCTTTAGTTCATGTGATACTTTATTGTCAATGCACAAATTAAGTAACAGTAGTCTGAAACGTTATTGTTAATGCACAAATTAAGTAACAGTAGTCTCAAACGAAATGCTGTTTTACATCTAACCAATGGTGCAAATAACTGACATGTCCAAATGGGCCTTGATGAAATGCGTCGCTAGACTGTTCACACATTTTAACGGGCCAAAGTTGAAGAGCTGTTGTCCGTTATTGTTCGTGCAAATATAAGCTGATTCATGTTCCCTTGCATTGTGTAACTGAGTCCATGGCTAGTCTGGCTTTCACCAGACCAAGCTCAATCTTTTAAGAAATCAAAAAATAAATAGCAGGCAGATCAGGCTGGGTTCACCCAGCCTAGTCCATAGGCACCCGATATTGTTTAATTTTCCGATTGAGATATCCACGCCTGGCTATTCTAAATGCAAAAATGCATCAGGAGTTATGACAAAACTGTAACTAACAAACTAGATCCTAATAGAAAGCTGTTAGCTTCCTAAGCTACAGGTAGGCTTATAAGGTAGGCCTATTTACAACATAAATTGTCAATAGGCTATGCTGGCGACACACAAATAAAATCTCCTTTGGAAACCAATGGCTCCGCCTTTACAGTATCAAGCGGACTTAAACTGCCATATCGTGGCGAAAAGTTGTAATAAAATTCCCGCAGCTCCATGAGTCAAGGAAAGCGCGAATGAAATAGCTACTTCTAAATGGGACTCACTAGGCTACACAGTAGCTTAAGGTGTGTTGCTAAAGCAGCCATAATGAAATGAAGGTGTCATTGTTTGGATACTTCACACACACGTGCTTTTTAATTTCACAGACTACAACTACCAAGCTGGAATCAAAGCACATCGATTCCCCTCACACCCTGCACGACTTTAAAACAAAATAAACAGGCGTCTCAATCTCACGCATGTATAGGCAAAACTGTATCAGACGGGTGTAACGTTGGTAAATCTTCCATTGCACTGAATTATTTTTGTAGCACGTGCAACAAATGACAGTCGAAAGATACAATTACAGTGCTGCTATCAATTTGCTTGGTATAACCGCATTTATAGTTTTCTACAAATGCAATCAATCAAATTGGCCTCCATCACTCAACCAACGCTAACGGTAACATTACCTAGGTCCTTATTGATATTAGGCCTATAAGATTAACGTACCTGCAGTAAAACCAAGCATGTCCGATAAACATCCTCAGATTTATTTCGGCTTCAAGAAGAAATGGGAATTACATTTCATGTGAACATCGTCCTATCCTTATTAGACGTTCTCTGCGGTAAACTAATCCTTGTAGGAAGCGTCCAATGTTTTTCCAACCCACTTTTAACTTCCAAAAAAATTACGTCTCACTGCAACGATGCGCCATCTAGTGGACAAACGACTACTTATCGCCAATACTGGAAATGCAGCCATGATGATGATGAATATTTATTTTGGCTTTCTTTTAATCCTACTGAATTTGTACTTATGTATCGGCCGTTCTAATACCGATAGTATGTGGGTGCCTGTGTGTGTGTGCATGTGTATATGTGTGCACCGCCATCTACAGGCCAATGAGTGTACAGTCACTAAATGTACACATAACCTAATTTTTTTTAGACCCCCCCCCCCCATGGATGAAATTCTACGAAACTTGGCATACCCCCAGATAATGCCAGCTCAATCATACACATAAAATGTGGTGCAGTTCTGAACATCTTAACTGAAGACAGAGGCGATTAAAGCAGAATAATATTGCATTTTCATTTTTTACCGGGGGGGTGCAAATCACAAATGAGTGATTATGGGCCAGGTTGATGTGGGCCCTTGAGACCAACATACCATAAAAGATTCTTCATCCTCAGTGCCACGGTTCAGGTAGTTATTTAGGAAAAACTGCTTTTTTTGCGGTTCGGGGGGCCCCCGGGGACGAAACGAAATTTTTCCATAAAAGTCTAGTGGGGCTACATACCCACCAAATGTCATGTGCCCCGGTGGTTCGGTGTCCCGGGTATCGTTGACCAAAAATTCAGGAAGTAGATGTCGAGAAAAAAAAACAACAAAAAAAAAACTTTGACAATCCCTATATGACCGCTTCGGACAGCGGCGGTCATAATAAAGATATTACGAAATACTGTACATCTCATGATGAGTAGTTATTCACCATCATTTTCAAATTGGTAATGACGGTTAAA
Source organism: Alosa alosa (assembly GCF_017589495.1). NCBI lineage: Eukaryota > Metazoa > Chordata > Actinopteri > Clupeiformes > Clupeidae > Alosa > Alosa alosa. Next base: position 15,346,373 of record NC_063203.1, on the reverse strand, counting down.
AGTGATTAGGGGAGAGGCGAGAGACACGTATGGAGCACAACTGAAGACGCACTGTCATGAGATATAAGCAACTCCTCTGCTGGATAAATGTTGTTCAGTCAGTCATTGAGCAATATTAGGGTAAGTGTTGCTTTTTCCAGCCTATGTTTTCGATGGTAACCCATTGTCAGTCAATAGTGAAAGTAACTGCGTATAACTGTCTTCGTTGACTGACACCTTGGTGAAGTTAGTTTCACTTTGTCAATGAGTTCAAATAATAGACGTGCAAATGCGTGAAGGCTATGCCAGGTTTTAGTAAAGCATGGTTTAAGAATGACTATTCCATATGGTCTCGCCAGCAGCCTCCTTCAAATGCACCATTGAATGCCAAAATACCGATGCATTTATTTGACATATTGCGCTTTGCGCCGTTAAAGGGAATGACAGATGTCATTCTCATTGGTTTAAATGATGTTACGCCCCAAACACACCCATATGACTGATTAAAAAACCTAGGAACACCTTGTTGCGCCATGCACTCCACGTTTGATAACGAAACCCCTCCCAATGTGAACTGGACATCCTACTAAATTTGAATAGACTTTTGACGAGTGACGATGCACTTTAGAATGTCATGATAGGGCCCAAAGGCTGAACTTACTTGTATTGCAGATGGCCAGGCCTATAAGCTTCTTCTGTGCTTGAGCTGCTGCTGAGCTCTGAGGCTGGGTCAGTGAGAGGGCAAAGGCTGTGATGGCTACAGAATAAGGGTCCTCCAGGGAGTTCAACTGCTGCTCCAGGTAGCTCTGTGCACTCTCCATGGCCATTCTCTGAGGTGGATTAGAGATCATTTTTATTTTAAAGACCTTCAGTTTGTGATGTGCTATTCAAGAGTTAAGGCCAACGGCCACTGGTGGCGTCTGACGCACATCAAGTGACGCCAAAGTTCTGAACTCCATTACTTTTAGACGGCAAAGTTTTAAAACTTCTCTTGAGCAAATTCGTAGACGCGAATGCCGTTGCCTAGTGGCCGTTGGCCTTTATACGACTTATTTTGAAAGTATTGGATTACCACTTGTGTAGACTCAAAAGTGTCAAAGACACGCAGTGCCTGGTGCATCGCTATGAGAACATAAGCAGTCAGTGCCTCATCTCCAGATGATTTCCCAACTCCACCCTACAGTGCGAGTGAAAGAAGAGTCAATAAATCATAGTGTCCAAAAGTGTCCTAAGACATTCAAATGACATCATATTCAGGGGATACATATGTTATAAAAACAGTGAAGTTTTTGGTGTTTATTTTCTCTTAATAATAATTATTGTATTAAATGTTTGTAATACTATAAGTAATTATGATGTCGTACTACTTTTATAGCGCTATTGTAGGGCTTTGCCAGTCAGTAATACCTGTATTCTTCTGCCATTAGAGGGACTGATGCCCTGGAAAGAGCCTCCTTGGGTCTGTTTGGAGATGATGTAGGTTATGGACTTCTTTATGTAGGAATCCTCAATGGGAATGACGGATCTGGCTTTAGTGAGTTCTCTGGTAACAAATGCTGTAATCCTTTTGAAAAATATCCATTTCATAGTTATAACAAACACATCACAAAATCGACATATCAAGCCTGAGCACAATACTTGGACATGAGGAACAAGAAGACAATGATGAAGAGAAAAGGAGTTGAAAACAGAGCAAAGTCACCAGATAATGCTTGGGGATGAAGAGAAACTCCCGTAAGAACCATCTGCTTTCATGTATGTCAAGACTTTGCTGTAACCTGCCAAAATAAAAGTGACATTAATAGAATGTGAATCAAACAGGCTTGTGATGGGTTGTGTTGCATTCAATTGCATTGCATTGGGCTTCTTAGGGCTTTAATCGGACAGGGGCGCGTTTCCCAAAACCATAGTTGCTAACTAATTTAGCAACTTTGTTGGTTGCAATGCAATTTCCCATTACCAACCAACTAAGTTGCTAACAGGTTAGCAACTATGGTTTTGGGAAACACGCCCCTGTACAGTAGAGAGAGTGACAGGAGGCGAACGGGAGAGAGAGATGGCTTGGGATCGGGAAATGACCCGGGTTGGACTCAACCCATGGGCACGTGGACCCTAATATGGAATGAGCGCTGTAGCCAGTTGCGCCACTCCCCAGCTCACCACTCTTGATCATGGACAGGGCTTCATCTCTGAGGTCAGCTCTCAGGTTGATCCACTGGTCAGTGGCGTCCAGGTACTTCATGGCGTTGACGGCAGGGGACATCTTTGTCATGGTCTGCTCTGCACAGCCCGTCGGCAGAATAATCATCGTCTTGATGCCCTCCAGGTTCAGACAGTTACCCGCAGACTCTCCCATCACACCCCCTGGAAGAGTACCATACACAGAGCTCTTTCACACCGTTTCAATCCTGCTCAACATTTCAATTTACATTTACATTTATTCATTTAGCAGTTAGCTTTAATCCAGCTGCTGTGACTTACATATTATATTACAAATTATATTACAAGGGCTATTGTCCCCAGAGCAACTCGGGGTTAAAGGTGCTCTAAGCGATGCTGGGTAACGTCACTTCTGTTGACATTCAAACAAAACAGAGAGCTAGCTCGCTACTTCCTCCCCCTCCCTCCCGTGCAATAGAAACTCTCCTAAACGAGCATCTCGTCTGTGATTTGCTGGAACAGTTTGTTATGTTTTTATGGGCTAGGTTTGCCCAGGTTGTTTTTGTTGCCATTTTTGGAGCCTGGGCTGTCCACAGAGATCACATTTTTTTACAGTGTATTCAGGACACAGGCAGCTAGCGGATGGTGAGGTGATGTTTGCTGTAAGTGACAAAAAAATGTTTTAGCCTAAAAAACGCATGACATCGCTTAGAGCACATTTAAGTGCTCAAGAGCACAACGGTGGAGGCCAGGAATTGACCCCACAATTTGTCTGTCTACTACATGCTAGCCCAGCTCCTTAACCACTACGCTACCACCACCCCAATTTATGAATACCATCTCCTTAGTCAATTTCTATTCTATTTCTATTCTGCTTCACAGCACTTCTCACACATGTAAGATTTAATGATGGTGTTTGTTCTAGTGCATGCACTTGTTGCACACTGATTTCTGCCTGAAGGGTTAAACAACAAACATTTGTACCCTAAAGATTAACACTGTATTGACAGTACAGTTATAAGCAAGACTCTAGCTGTTTTATTTCCTATGTTCCTAAATCCCCTTCTCACCTTTCAAGCTCATGTAGGTCTCTGGTTCATCTCCCGGCACCATGTCCGAGGGTGTTGGGATGTCAAAGTCCAGCTTGTCAACTAGATAGACATGAATGGATGTTACAGTGCAGCTTTACACTCTCCCACAACTGTGTTTTAGTCAATGTATAGGCTAGTATTACCTTTACTGTTGATGATGTGCTGCTGATAAACTGAGACTAGCTCCCCTTCTCCCTGCACAAAAAATCATCATCATCATCATCATCATCATCATCATTATTATTATTATTATTATTATTATTAATAATAATACAATGTACACTACCAGTCAAAAGTTTGGAGACACCTAGACATTTTCATTCCACTCCATCATAGACAGAATACCTGCTGAGATCATTTGCATTGTTGTTTTTTTTAATCAGGGAAGCAGTTTTCAGATTACATTATGTGCTTACATAATGGCAAAAGGGTTCACGACTGTTGTAGAAAGAAATGACTGATCTTTAATGTAATATCTACATTGCCCATTATCAGCAACCATTCATCCAATGTTGCAAAGGCACATTCTGTTACTAATCTGATATCATTTTTAAAAAGACTAACTGAGAAAACATTGGAGAACCCTTTTGCAATTATATAAGCACATAATGTAATCTGAAAACTGCTGCCCTGAGTAAAAAAGCAATGCAAATGAGTATTCTGTCTATAATGGAGTGGAATGGAAGTGTCTCCAAACTCCAGACTGGTAGTGTATAAATATAGGATATATGAAGGTGCAGAAGTGACCACACATTGTACCTCAACTCTGAGCTCCTTCTGTATTTTATCAGCTACATTGCTTGAACTGTGGGCCAGAATGGTGATGGGAAATGTGCCCTTTTCGAGGGGCACCACGATGAAATACACAGAAGACGCCGAGTTGGCAGAGACTGTGATGCTCTGTTTGGCTCTGTCTCCCCCAGCAGTACACAAGCCCTCAGAGGGCAGCATCTCCACAGTCACCTGGAATGTTGTTAATGGTTATATATACTTAACACATCCGCATCACACCCAAGACCACTAAATATACAGTAGTAGATAGTAGTAGACAGATATAGTGAACCAACCAAGATACACGTCATGGACATTGGCCAGGACAAGATGGAAAACATTTAGCGGTCTGGTGTGAATTAGACACAGCATATGTGATTGGATCTGGTAAAGTACACTCGAGCTTACACTTTATGTGCTGTATTTTGGGCACCAGCGCATGGCGTAAAACTCGTTATTCACCCGCGGAAAGTTTAATTTGGTATTTTGCACGTTTATTTTTTAAGCATTGCGCCCAGGGGTGTGGCAATTAACAACCTAGGGAGGGGCCTGGCGCGTTGTCTAAAAATCGCTATCATACACCACCTAAACCTGGTCAGAAGTCACTGGCGAGTTGTTCATATGCTATTTGAAGAGCGCATGTCAACAGTCATATTGGCAGGTGCACGCACCATCCTTCTATCATTCATGAACGCACAACAGCGCACGTCCATGCAAAGCTGTACATAATATACTGTACATCTCATAATGAGTAGTTATTCACCATCATTTGCAAATTGGTAATGACTGTTAAAAGTGATTAGGGGAGAGGCGAGAGACACGTATGGAGCACAGCTGAAGACGCACTGTCACGAGATATAAGCAACTCCTCTGCAGGATAAATGTTTTATTCAGTCATTTGTGCTTTTTCCAGCCTATGTTTTCGGTGGTAAACCATTGTCAGTCAGTAGTGAAAGTAACTGCATATAACTGTCTTGTCGTTGACTGACTCCTTGATGAAGTTAGTTTCACTTTGCCAATGAGTTCAAATAATAGACGAGTGCAAATGCGTGAAGGCTATGCTAGGTTTTAGTAAAGCATGGTTTAAGAATGACTATTCCATACGGTCTCGCAAGCAGCCTCCTTCAAATGCGCAGTTGAATGCCAAAATACCGATGCATTTATTTGACATATCGCGCGTTGCGCCGTTAAAGGGAATGACAGATGTCATTCTCATTGGTTTAAAATGATGTTACGCCCCAAACACACCCATATGACTGATCAAAAAAACCTAGGAACACCTTGTTGCGCCATGCGCTCCACGTTTGATAACGAAACCCCTCCCAATGTGAACTGGACTTCCTACTAAATTTGAATAGACTTTTGACGAGTGACGATGCACTTTAGAATGTCATGATAGGGCCCTAAGAGTAATTAAGAGTCATTTAGAATCATTTACATTGACTGACACTACCTTCAACTCTGTGTCCTTGTAATTGAACACCACAGCTTTCAACTCCAGCTGCTCATTCTTTTTCACTGAGTATGGCAACTTCACAGACACAAAAAAGTCCTGGAACACCCTCAGTTGTTTGGGCTCTGCAACACAAAAGCCTGAGGGACCAGACACATGTTTACACTACTGCAGGGTGTAATTGTGGTCATGCCGTTATACAAGTAAAGAGAGAGCACTTGCCTTTGCTTGGAGAGATCCCCACCGCTTGGATTTCCCAGGTTGTGATAGAATCGGGAGTTGGTACAGAGTGCCTTTGGTACACAAAAATGGCCAACATTATTTATTTCATTTTTTAACAGAGAAACATGGAGTAGCAATAGGCATGTTGTTCTATCTAGATGCAAAAAAATGCATGGAAAAAGGAACACTTTCTCTCTTGTGTCAGTTCTGAGTGGGTTTTACCTGAGCTGACCACTCTCATCTGTCTCCATCAGCTGCCACATCCAAGACTCTGGAAAATAGCTCCTCAGGTGCACATCTGTCCCATCGATGGCTTCATCTGCCTCATTACTTTGGGCTGTGTGAGAGGAAAATTACAATAGTCAAAGCTAACCTTCCTCTCTTCAAAGATTTGATCTAACCCACCATCTAGCTCAAGGGATGGCATAAAAGCAATACCAGTGTAACCCACAGAATAGTTGTACTAACTTCTTGCAAGGCTGTATTTTCGCGTTGCCTTTCGCATCTCAGTAGCCGTTTTACAGCATTGAAAAAACACGTCTCTGCACTTTTTGGACTTGCCAGCAGTCCTTCTAAACCTCTGTTCACAGGTGAGTCCCATCCGGTTATACCGGACTCCATCAGCACAGCATGGCCGGACGTCTTCCCCGTGCTTCATCACTGAGCACAGGATCCAAGGTTGAGTTTACATTAAATATTTTTGTATAAAACAGTTCTGATGAGTTTGTAATAAATAAGAGACATTTCATCTCTACCTATCAATATAGTATGCAGCATAGTAACATATTGTATCTAACAGTATTGTCAATAACTCACCAACAGAAGAAAAGTCAATAACTGTGTTTGCTCTTTTGGACCGTTTATTTTCAGTGAAGCAAGAGTGACCTACAGCGACCAAAGGGAATATAATCACATATTGGCAAATATCTCATCTCTATACAGAATGGCTGGAGTACAATTTTATAAACTGCTTAAACACATACTGTGCCTGGAGAGAATATTTGGCATGTCACAGTTGCATATCCAAATGAGGCCTAGATCCCAAAAAACAGACCAGGCATTCTTCCCTCCTCCGACAGAACAGGCCAGATCATAAGAGTTCATGTAATCAAACATCTACCAAAGCACAGACAGTTGAACAGTTACACAAATAATTCAAGCAAATTATGTAATAGTAAATAAACACTATGTAGGTTTTTTCTTTAGATAACAGCATCAAATTCTTTCTTTTTAAATATTTTTGCTATGCCTTTAATCTGATAGGACAGTGAGGAGAGTGACAGGAAGCAATTGGATAAGAAAGATGGGGGTGGGATCGGAAAATGACTCATGTAGGGCTCAACCCAAGGTCCCTGTGGGCACATGGACCCATACAGTATGTGGTATGGACATTGGGCGCTGTAGCCAGTTGCGTCACAGTGCCCCTGCTTCAAAGGCAACTGATTTATCATAAGGAAAATGGCGTATTTGTAATTTGAAAAGTGACGCTAAAGGTGTACCCATCAGTTGAAAATTGATACCAAAGGGCAAATATTGCTTGTTGCTTTAAAAATTATAGGAGGCACAAACATGGCTGCCGAATTGAAAAACAGATTAGATTTGTTAAGAGTGCTCTCACCTTCTGTGTGGTCAACTTGTTCTGTTTGTTTAGGATGTACACAGCTGAGTCCACAGCCACCAGTGCAACTTTACTGCGGCTGTCTGCTTTCACCTCCACATTCACAATCTCTGCAGGCTTGTGATCTTTCAATGGACTGATCTCAATCTATCGAGACATGATGCAAAAGTGGTGATCGTCTCCCAAATATTGTTTCGCTTTGGTTAAAAGGCCTCAGCCAAACGTAATGTAATGTAATGTCTCCCATATAAACATTCTGAAACTATTTGATATTATAAAAAATAAAGTCACCTTCCCCTTGCAGATATCCATGACATCCACCCAGACTGAGTCTGCCACTATTGTCGAGCCTCTGAAGTAGTATGCGAGCAGACGGAAAGAGGGCACCATGTCAGTGCTGTACGGGAGGGTGATTTCTGTGAGTTCACTTGAAGTTGTCTGAACACTCTTTGTCTGTAAGGTTTTACCTTTACTCAGGACCTGTAGAGGGAATAAGGGAGTGCTTGGCTTTTTCAGATGTACTCAACAGTTCACTTAGGCCTATAAGTACAATTAATTTAATGTCAAAGAATCATTGTAGAGTGTTTGTCTAAAACTAGCCAGCTAACTAGCTAAAACTGTTGGGAGAGTGACATGATCGTGATGTTAACATGATCACAATGCAACATGATCCTATGCTAATAGCTAACAGCCAGCAGTATGCAAAGATGAAAGATAGCCAATTTGTTGACAAATGTACAGTATATCATACCTTACATCTTATATTCATTTACAGTCTGATGTAAAAGCTACATTTGCATTGTATTAACACAAGGTTTCAGAGTTTCCTAGGAATAAACTACTCAGTAAAGAACACCATGGCCAGTTGACAATGTTTATCTATTTCACTGGAGGCTAAGAAGCTAAATTAATCCGAGAATGATACGTCTAGTGTTTCAAATTAGCTTGCCATTTAAGATATCTTGTTTCCTCTATATTGTCACGTCATGTAAGACCAAGTAAAACATAAAAAGTAAAAGAAAAGTAGCCTATGCCAGTTACCATGTAATAGATGTGGGAGGGCCGGGTCGTGCCAGCTGGAGAGATGTCTCTGAAGCGAGCTGTTAGCTTCTGGTCTGGCGCAAGAACACGATGCTCCATCTCAATGCTGAGATAATCCTGTGTGTCTTCGACTGCTCTCACCATCATTTGTCCAGAGGGTGTGTTCTCTCCTTCAGCAGATAGCTAAGAGGAATGAGTTGTCAGAGTGACTCATATAGGCTTGAAAACTTTTAAAAACTGCACTTACAAGTGTTGAGCATTCTTTCCTTTGCTTTAAGTTAGATAGAGATAAGAAGGCTATGGCACTGTTAACCTCTTCCTTTAGACTGTTACCTTGATATCTAGGGATGTAGCTTGTTTGGGGACTTCAAAAGTAATATCAGTAACTCCCTCTTTAGTCGCTACAACCTCTTTATTAATGATGTTTTCTGTTTGGTCTGTTAATTTCACAGTAATGGCAGCATTTAGCTTCACGTTTGGGATGCGGGTGCCATCAGGATAGGTGGCTGTGGCCTGGAAAAAACAAGGATAGATTATGCAGTTGCATTGTGGCTTTGCTAATCCTAAAAGCAGTTGGTTCTGTAGTAGGGTACTGCAATCAGTTTACATTCCAAAAGAACAGTAGGGTTTGATATTGTATAAGTGTAATAACAGTCCTTCCCTGATTGGTTGATAGCCTTTGTTCGATAGCCTTTGCTAAGACTACATGGAGGGGGGGTGCATAAATGCCCATGTAATGGGGGTGCACTGGTGGTGTGCCTTAAGATGATTGTTTTAGTTGATAATGTAACCACAGAAATTCATGTTTTTGTGTTCTTTAATGTAGTCTTCATAAACTACACATGTTTTGTGTACCAGAGAGCTTAAAGTAAGGATAGCATACCAAAATCGAAAACTTGCTGCCAGGGGAAAAGTACTCTTTGGTCTTGGACATGTCAATCATATAGGGTGATGTCACTATTTTCACAGAACTGGTTTCTGCCTCTTCAAAGTCTCCACCTTCAAAAAACAGAATTTACTAAACCTATGCCAGGCCTGTGCATTCTCACACATAACAATGAACCATACTCTTTAGTCAGCATATTAATTTGATTACACCATATGATAGTATACACATATTTTTCTCAGCATTACGTGGATTTCTGTGCGTGTCTTTGTAGCGTGACTTACTGGCCTTCTCCAAAGCGGTTACAGCCACATAAAGACTGCAGCCTTCTGGGTCTGTAATATTTGTTTCTTTTACTTTTTCTTGAAAATGTTCAGTAAGGAGTTGGACACTTGCACGGCCATCCATAATCTGAAGTTTAAGAGAGAAAACAATAACTGTAAAAATGTATTAAATGTCTGCACACATGCTTAATATTTCGGTAACACTTTACGGTAAGGGTACATGAATTATCATGAATTCATGCATGAATTAATTCATGATTTACGTATTACTTCATTCCTTAATATCTCATGAATCATCAGGAATTTACATGAGTAAATTCTGATTTGAGCACAATTTGTGCAGTTCTCTAAACACATGCCATTGTTCACACTTTAGTCGAGGGGCCACAAACATGATGAACTCATGAGTAATTAACCTGACATACATGTAATCATGCTTAAGAAATCATAAATCATAATGATGGACCCACCGTACCTAATGCTTTAGTTGATGTGTTGTTCATGCATGAGGTCATTAATGAGAGACTATGAACTCATGTAAATTCCTGATGATTCATAAGATATAAATGAATGAAATCATGCATAAATCATGTACCCTTACCGTAAAGTGTTACCAATATTTCTTACACAGACGAAGAACTCAATATAAAAAAAGCTTTGATAGACATTAAAGGAGAATTCCGGTGTGATATTGACCTAAAGTGTATTGAAACATGATACGAGTGTGAACGTTATGTCTCATAGCCCATCTCGGCTTGTCCCCTGCACTCCAAAATCTGGCTAGTTAGCCGATGCTACCAACAGCTTTTCAATAGTGGTGCTTCGCGCATCGGGCTAGCCATGCAAATAAATCACTGTTTTACACCCATTTACGAGGCTCAATGTATCTCCACACTTCATTGGTAGACTTCCGAGGGGCCCTGACATTTAAAGCGAGACATTGAGAACTTTGAAAAAGCACTGGTAGTTTACTTACAAGGCGGTTTATACAGACAGGTATCTTCGGAAGTTTAGCGTTTTGCAGCCATCTTGAATTTAGTCACGATAAAATTCGAGCAGTAGAATGAACAGGTATGATAGGGATCAGATTCCAAAATAATTCAGTGGAAATGCATGGATTCCAGTTGCTGCTACTGGAAGAAACTGGAATCCATGCATTTCCACTGAATTATTTTTGGAATCTGATCCCTTATCATACCTGTTCATTCTTACCGTTTGCGTTCGAATTTATCGTGACTAAATTCAAGATGGCTGCAAACGCTAAACTTCGTGGAAGATACTGTCTGTATAAATCCCTCGGAAGTCTACCAATGAAGTGTGGAGATACATTGAGCCTCGTAAATGGGTGTAAAACAGTGATTTATTTTCATGGCTAGCCCGATGCCGAAGCACCACTACTGAAAAAGCTGTTGGTAGCATCGGCTAACTAGCGCCAGATTTTGGAGTGCAGGGGACAAGTCGAGATGGGCTATGAGACATACGTTCACACTCGGTATCATGTTTCAATACACTTTAGGTCAATATCACACCGGAATTCTCCTTTAAGCTATTATGATTGGATGAAAAACAAATATAACTCAATATATTCATGTTGAATGTTGATGAAGAAAATAAGTACAGCTTCACAGTCATAACATTACAGCCTATTATTACTTTTAACAACCAACCTACTAGTTCAATCTAACCTATCGTTAAATATAGCTGCAAGCAACAATGAGGGGGCCAAGCAGATCAGCAGGAGTTGGGATTGAGATTGGGATTAGATTGGATTCGATTAGACTAGACTGGACTGGACTGAACTGGACCGGACTAGACTGGATTGGATTGGTTTTGATACGTGAAAGCCTCGCCGAGATATGAGTTCACTTCCTGTTTGGCGGGCAAATTCAATTGGTCGTGACGGGCAAACGCTTTTGAATATCAATATGCAACAAATACTGTAACTTTGAGGCATGGTCTGAAGATCATCTGTGCCAAGTTTCGTGAAAATTTGATGAAATTTGTGACCTGTGAAAAAAGTGTTTTTGATGAAATCCAATATGGAGGAAGATCCAACATGGCGAATACTGACGTCATGGGGTGTGTTGAGTTCAGCCTCATCCAAGTATTCCAACTATATCTTGATGTTCAAAATTGGACATGAATGCAATGTCAACTTTGACCCATTGGTGGCGCTAGACTGCCTGTAGTTCAGATCTGAAACTTGGTGAAATTAATTATGGGACTGTCCTGAATCAATGTGCCAAATTTTACAACTTTTTACAGTCCGGTTCTATGGCCTGCCATAGACTTCCAGAGGAGAAGAATAATAAGAAAAGGTACAAACACTAATGGTGCATTGCAGCTTCGCTGCTTGGCCCCCAATAATAAGAAAAGGTAGAATCACTAATGGTGCCTCGCAGCTGTGCTGTGCCAGTAAGTCATACAGACCGGTGTCTGGATCTCAAGACCAGGTAGATAGATTCTATTCATTTTCTGGTCAATGATCCCAAATCGGATGTAAGCGACACCATCAACAGCTTTCCCATAGGTATACCTAGAGACAACATACATTAGGCCTTACTAATTTGTCATAGCTAAATAAAAAATGTACTAATCCGGTTTGGTAGTTTTGAATAGATTTAAAAACCTTGCAGAAACAGAGAACTGGAAGCTTTCTTCTCCCAGTGTGTAGTATGGTTTTACTGCTTCAATCTTCACCTCATATGTTGGCAGCACTGGAAATAAGGAATTTAGGAGGATACTTAACATAAAAAAGGAATGCACACTAATGTTATACACAAAAAATATGTAGCAAATGGGTGATAATTAGTTGACATTTGTGAACACAGAAATTTAGTCATCATTTCTCACCATATTCCTTCACCTCAAACTCAACTTTGGTATTTGATTCAGGTGCACCAGAAAAATATGCTTCTATTTTCCAGTGTCCAGCTCTGAAACATGTAGAAATGTCAGGTTCATGAAATAAAAGCATATACGAGAGTTCATAGACAAAACGTTGGTATGCAACATGATGGCGCAAAAGAAAAAACAAACAAAGAAACACATAAATGTTTGTTGTTGTTGTTGTTGCTGTTGTTGTTGTTGTTGCTCTTCTTGCTGTAACTGCTAACTTACGGTTCAGTGTCAGGGATGTTGACAATCTGCTGAGTGATTTCATTAGATTTTAATAAAGTGCCATGGACTACCAAGCCTTTGGAGTTCTATGGAGGGATACATAAAAATAAATAAAATGTAATCAAAATATGATCAAAAGTGTAAGTTTTCCTCTTGTGTGAGGTGAGATACGAACATGTCTCATACTTACGAATATTCTAAGGTTGATCAGTTCATCTTTCGGAAGCATGTACTGGTCTAATGTGAAGATCCTGTATTTGACTGGGATATATCACAAATAACAATATATAACAAAATGAATTAATTCATCATATCCCAATATCAAAAAATATTTCATTTTAACCATCTTACCAGTCTCTCCAGGAGTGTAGATTGGCTTGTCAGTCTGAATGAAAATGTAACCCCTTTTGGTTGACACATGGATGTTGACCATTTGTGGTTTATTAAAAAACTTTGGGGAATTGGCATACAATTGGATATACATGTTTTTCACAGGTTTTTTTTCTTGGGCATGTTTGAATAGTTTAGGGTCCACCTAAACACAAAAAACAAACAAATAAATAAATAAATATCAATAGATATTAATTTTTGGTAGACGTTGACAATTTTTAGATTTTTTTCAGAAAACCCTCAGGAAATAAGGTTATTTTTAGTCTAGAATGCCATTGGATTCTATAGGTGTTTTTAGCAGGCATTTTAGGAGAAAATGGGTTAATAAGTAATCAACGGTGGGCTTCCACTGAACTTAACTTTAGTTTGACCACGGCTTGAAATTTATTATCTTCACTGAGAGTTATGTTCTCTATTGATGTGAGAATGTCTTGTGTTTTATGGTGTCTTATATAGAGATCAACATCCACAGGTTCAGTTGCTCCATGAATCTGCATGCTCACTGTCTCCTCTGCTCCAAGATGAATAATGTTGGGAGCAGTGATGAGCCACCTGACACACACACACACACAAACACACACACACCCACACACAACACACACACAAACACACACACATACACACCCACATGCAACACACACACACAATTACACATGTACACATACACACACACACACACACACACACACACAGAGAGATAGATAGAGAGAGAGAGAGGGAGAAATCAAGTATTACCCAAAATATATGTATTCACAAGCAAGCAAGGCCAAAACAATGCTCATGCACACAACCACCATAAGCTTTCAAATCAGGCACAACTCACAGGCATACAGCAAAGAGCAAAGAAAACCAAAACAAACACACAAATAAAATGCATGCCCCATAGAATGTACATATTCATCCACCCCTCCACACATATAGAAACACACACACTTACGGCATACAAAATACGATGCATACTAACAATCACCACTGTAAACAAAGCTTTCCACAGCACCTCAGTACCCACTGACCGACTCACTTGGGAGGCTGGGCGTCCAGCGCAGTGACCACACAGCAGAGGATCAGGAGTGTGATCGCCATCTTGCTACCAGAGTGGCTTGTGAGCTAGTCGAGTTTGCCTTTATCCCTCTGCTCAACAGCTCTTATGCAACTTCTTACATTTATTTATTTATTAATTTATTTTGTTCAACTGACACCAGAAACAATCCAGGGGACTGTATTAGATGGGAAAAGTCAACATCTAGCTGTCATGAAACCACAGAAAAAAACTGCTCAATGTGTGCTTGATGTTGCTTGCAGACATACAGATGTATAATAATTACATGAATTACCCCTGGAGTTGGAGAAGAAGTCACATGATTTCCCAGAAATCAGCAAGTCCAGCCAAATATGGGAGCACTTTCAGACTCTCTTGCTCAATACTGTTTTCAAAAGCTAAGCTGTCCATCTGTGTTTAACTTGGCAGTGAGAGGAGGTACAAAGAAATATCTTTTATTGTTTAAAAAAATAAGTATATTATTTTATTTCAAGATTATTATTTTATTTAATAGAAAGTCACATGTGCTTTTGGCATGCTTAGTTGCTCAGGACCATGCACCCCTAGAATTGCACCAGCTTTTAACCAGCAGATACTGTTTTAAAATACCAGGCTGGAGTCTGTTCCTCTATGAGAGCACACAAAAGCCAAAACCTTGCAATTTAGTTTGGTTGCCAAATATAAATAAATGTTCTTATCAATTACAGCATTTCTGTTAAATTCAATCCAAATAAGTACAGAACTGTCAGACATAATATGTATGACCGAACCAAAAGAACATAAATTGGGGCAGTTTTGAATGAGACAGGAATATAAGTTTACAACTGAATAGCTTATAGCATAGCCTTTGGGGTAACTTTGCTACGTCAAAATAAATCCCTTTTTAAAGCCATTATCTAGGTTCAAAAATACCATTAATTGGCTATGCTACTATGGAGAAGGTCTCTGCAGCAAAAAATGAAGTATTTTTACCTTTGTTGTTTGTACAGTCAGTGCATTACCATGCTATTATTCCAGTTGCTACCATTTTGTGTGGAAAAACACTGTAAACACTGTACAAGTCGATTACCAAATGCGGCATAAGCTACTGTCAATGGATGGAAAAGGAGGAAAGTTCAATAAACGACTTGTTCAGACTTTCTCCTCACAAGGTAGCAGTGACTTGAAGAAGATCAAGGGAACTGACTGCACAAACTCTCAATACTCTACTTTGTCTGCAAAGACCCCTTCATAATAGCATAGATAGTTAATGGCTTAAGCGAGCAAAATACTGTGACGTAGCAACGTTGCTCCAAATGCTATGCTATTCAGTTGCAAATGCATAATCTGATTTTACTCAAAACTACACCCATTGATGTTGTTTTGGTCCCGGACTAATATTGACACTCGTTATCATCCATAAATAGACCCTAGGTTAATATAGACCAGAGTTTCCCTTTAAGTCTTGTCTTCTATATGGTTCATCACTTATGGTTTATTTGTTAAGATCTACAGATTGTCCAACATATTGGAAAAAAAAACTTTTATTTTAGCTCAGCAGTTTGTTTTACAGTGACAGTACAGAGGCATGTATCATTGGCAAAAATACCCAGACTGTTGGGCTTGTCATAAATATGTACATACTGAATACCTATACAATAACTCACTCAAGCGACAAATGTATTCAACTCAGTCAAATAAACAAGTAGAAAATATGAGCATGGGCCCAGGGAGAGCTGTCAAATGGGAAGGCAATAATAGACAACATTAATATGACATTATAGGAAACAAAATAAATCATATTACAACAAGTTGCATAGCAGTAAAACACAACATTATGTTGTGACATTAGAGGAAACAAAATTAACATATTACAGCAAGTTGCATAGTAAAACACAACATTTTGTATTGTTTACAAATCGATTAGAGTTTACCACAAATGTGCAGTTACCAGGGGCCTGTACTACGAAGCGGGGTTTCTGGCTTATCTGGGTAACTTCGAGAGTAACTTGATCACGTGTGGCGTAACTTCCCGATTAACTTCCCGAAAGGTGGATAGGTTTTAACCGAGGTATGCTGCCATGGCAATTTACGCTGCATCTCAAACCTGCTCAGACCAGGTTATGTTCTTGGTTAACCCGAGGTTTCCGTTAACCACGCCCTTTATAAATACCACCCATCCACTAACAATTTCTCCCGAGACATAGGCGTACCTGGATGATCCATACGACATTGGAGCGCAAATCGTGAGGGACTTTCTTCGCAGGGCGAGGGGTTTTAGAGACCGCCAGAAAATATATTTATTCTCTATGAAGATATAGATGGTCAGCCGAGGGAATTCGTTATCTTTGTCAGATGATCTAGGAAGACGTCTCATAGCAATGCCCGTACGTGGACATTCATGTATTCAATCGGTGATGCAAGAATACTGTATGTCCGAAAATAAATCGGACATAGGCCTACAGTATGCTGAACGTCTGAGCAAGAATAGCCTAAAATAAATCGGACATAGCCTACAGTAGGCCTAATAAATAAAAATCACCATTTTAACAAACTTGTTGAATTGAATGTCATATATACATATATATGCGTACCCTGCACATAAAGGCTACACATTTCCACAGCACCAGAATCCGACCCAATGCCTCCCTCAACCCCCTCCATAATCGGCCTTCCACTATTATTATTTACAACTCCTTTACTGTAAAACAGGTGCCTTTCCTCCTACAGTAAGACACCTGTTTCTTGTTAGCTGTAAAACAGAGGCCAAGTGAAGGCTATAAGCTAGGCCTACATGTTTTCATAATTAAGAAATATGAATGCAAGCTATAACTATATAAACCTACTATTCTGAATAATGTTTTTGTGTTTCATTTTCACCTGCTGCCATGTGCGTTTGGCAATGGTGTTGCATCTGAAATGTTCACAGGATTAGGCATACACTTAATCAGTCAATGGGGGGTACTTAAACATTCAATATCCGTATTACTGTAATCTATATGCTCACTTCTGAATTGGGTTGCATCTGTAGGCCTTTCTATGAACTCAAATTAGGCTATTTAATTATTTCAACTCATTTCAGACATTCCGCAAGCTACTAATCCTCTGTAACACATATTTGAAGAACATGTGGGAATAAAACTTTACTTTTAGGCATTTAGGCTACCCGATCTGTAATACGTTGCCAACAGCCTTGCTCTGCTCATTGCCGACGTATTTGATTTTTGTCGTAGAGTGGGTTTTAATTCCTCATAACTTGTCATAATAATTGTGCATTCCTCATGTAAAATAAGGTGATCGCGTCATCATTGAAAGTGGTGACTTGCACAGCAACCCGCCCCTTTTATGTGAACCCGCACAGGTTAACCCCGGCTCAACAAATCAACTTCATAATCAGCGTCGTAGGCCTACCGATTAACACCACTTAAGATAACCAGGTTTTGTCAACCCTGGTTTAACAAAGTAACCCTGGGTTACATCTGGGTAGGTTAAGCTCCCTTCGTAGTACAGGCCCCTGGTGTGACAAAAGAAGCCTGAACTTTAATACTGTTGCAGAGTCCAATAGCGCTGCCCTTGAAGGTAATTTGAAGGTCAAATATGTCTTGCAGATATCTGTGTGTGTTTGTGCATCTTTTATGAGAGCACAGGTAATGAAAAGGTAATGGGAGGGATTGGATGACAAATGCCACTCAAAGCCTTCGAAGTTTCGAAGGCAACGGTTAATCTATCAGTCTGCATTTCACAAATTACATGATCGACTACTATCATACATCTTACATAACAGATACCTCTATAATCTGATTTTATTCATAAAATAAATAAATACCCAGGTCAACAATTTAATAAGGACAATATCTGCTATTGTTATCACACAAGTTGCTGATGACAGCAAATGCATCAATGAGCAATTGATGGTTGCTACTGTTCCCTGTAACCTACTAGACCAACCCCAACCAGTGTAGTCAAGCCAACATGTTTAATCAACATGTTCACATGTTTAAAATATATTTAAATTAACTCTGAAAAGCAACGTAACAAAGCTATGCTTACAAGACCACTCTGGCATGACTAAACACTGGAACACATACCTACACCTTAATTAGACACGTGATTTCCGTGGTAGGCCTATAGGGTATTATTAGATAAAACACTTTTGGAATGTAACTGTGCTCCCCATAGATATATAATAAAGGCTAGATGTCTCATCCGCGCTGCTGGCCAATGGAGGTCGACGTCCGCACCTCGCGGCCATCTTGCCACAGTCAGCTCGCTAACTCATAACATTGTGTTTCCATGGTGCACTGTAATGACAGGTAGTGACCTGAAGGTGTCATTGTTATAGCCTGGGGGCATTGTTCTGCCTTTAGTAGAAGAAGAGATATACCTTACATCAGGTACCACAGAGCCCACCAGATAGCTTGCCTGTGACAAGATGGGCGTCGGTGATGCCGTTAGAGACTCCGCCATAAGACATCTAGCCTTTATTATGTATATCTATGGTGCTCCCTACCCAGGGCCTCCTTGTTGCATTACATTGACTGTGTTGACTGATACGACCATGATTTTATTTCTGTTAATATGCTTTGGTAATTAAAGCTCATGGTTTACTGATCTACTGGTCTCTGCCCCTGTTATTAGAAACATAGGCCTACATTTAGAAAATGAATCTATTTAGTGATGGGTTTTTTTTTATGTGAAACAGTGTTTTACAGAATTACCTTCCGGCAATAAACATCATGCTCTGTGTGAGATCTCAGTCTTCTGTGAGATTAACAGTCTTCTGTAATAAACTCCGGGTTCATTAACTACGTTGATGGTGCTTCGTTAAGCATAATGCGTGTGTCCATCAGGCCGGTTCAGAGGACACAGCGCTTCATCTCATGCTGCTCCATGAAGGTCTGGAGTAGCCGGCAGGCCTTGCGGTCCCTTTTGCCTCGGCACTGGCTCTTTTCCGGAATCTTCTCCAGCCACTCGTCCCTGCTCAGTAAGTACCTGGGGCTGCGGATGTCACATCCAGGATGCCATTAGAGGACAAACTGTCATTGTATTGTGCACTTGGCTTATGTTGTCATGTAGGAAGTCATTAAGTGGTTGGTTTTAATCGGAGAAATGGGGTGTTCACTGCTTACCTTCCATTGGCATCTAGTGTGGGTGTAATGGCTGTATTAGTACTCATGAACATGTACTGGGCTTCCATGGACAAAGCAAAGTTTACACAAGATAGTCTTTGAATGAGTTCCCGTGTTGCACCAATGTGAATTTCTTCATCTTTGCCTGTTGAACAAGTTATACAATAACTAACATAAATCAATGCAGAACTGACATAATTGCCTTGGGAGATGTTACTTGCAGACTTGCCTGTTTGAAGAACTTTGATCACTTCTGTAGAGTAATAATTGAAGACGCCATCATCTGTTGAGTTGACCACCTTCACAATGTAAACTACCACAAATAATTAGTCAGACCAGGTTACGTCCCAATTTTTGACCGACCAGGCAATATCTGTGATCAGAGAATCAAATCACTCCTTCAAGAGACTCACCAAAATCAACAATGGGCTTGGAACAGGCAAAGTCAGTGCGTGTGTTTGACTGCATGTTTCCACTGAAAGTCACTTTAGGTGTAGGACAGGAACCTGTGAC
The DNA here is from genome assembly GCF_017589495.1 of Alosa alosa. Taxonomy (NCBI): domain Eukaryota; kingdom Metazoa; phylum Chordata; class Actinopteri; order Clupeiformes; family Clupeidae; genus Alosa; species Alosa alosa. Next base: position 15,326,698 of record NC_063203.1, on the reverse strand, counting down.
AGAGCATAGGGTTGTAGTAACATCCAAGTTTGCAGCAACGCATCCATTTATGGTTTAACAGATAGCGGTACCTCAGGTGCCACCTACCCTCTGCACAAGCGCAGAGATCTCCATCACACAGCTTGGAAACCATAGTACTTCTGTGGGGTGCACTGTAGAAAACTCCACATTTCTTAGCTGGAAAATAACAGCAATCCATCACAAAAGGGAACTGTTGACATCAAATAATACAAATGTGGGAATGAGTGAGTCCTTTAATCCTATTTAAAGGACTTATTTCCAGAGTGAAAAGAGGCAGATGTTTTTACTTGGAGTATAGTAGTCGTAGATTACAGCAACAGCTGGCTGGACTAGTCCAATAGGTACAATTTGTTCCGCTGTGAACTGCAGACACTCCGTGGTGTCTGTTATCTGATGTAAAAGCCAGTCATTAGAGCAGCACTCTTTTAAAATCAATCAGGCAAGTGAGCTAATAATCAGACACAAGATATTGAGATCATTGGATAACAGCAGAGAATGTAAGGATGTGAGTAGAACTCACCTGATTGAAGTAGAGGTACACTCTGTTGGATCCTAAGTCATAGTGGTCGATGTACTTCTCTGTGCTCTTTACTTTCTAGAGGAGAATGTACATTAGGCTGTGTAGGCTAACATTCATGTGATACAATTAAACATTCAAACTGTAATAGTGGAATTCTTTAAACCTGAGAGTGATTGGTCTTTAAAGTCAGTGTGGAAATATGGTGTCTAGGACAGTGCAGTCAAAATGTACCTCCTCAAGGTCCTTAACATTTACGATAAGCCCACTCAGTAGAGAGATGTCCACGATGACCATCCCTTTAGACACCCCTTTTAGCATCCTAGAGGGTGATGAGCATCAGATGAGATGAACAGAGTTGTGTAGTTTTATTTTGGGATGACAATGACATGTTCGTCTTTGCTCACCCATAACAGACTGTGTAGGTCAGAGACTTCTCCTTCTTCTCCTGTGCAGGGGCCTGTCTCTTCCTACGGGTGCGCAGGTCAAACCAGTCCATCCGGCTCATTGGGTCATCCTTCTGTGGCATCTCACCATCAAAGTTCAGATAATCATACAGGTTGTCAAAGTCTGGGATCGCTATGAATAAAATAATAGTTACTTTTTTTACCAAGAAAACTCAAAACCTGCCTGAAAACAGTTTCAGCTATGATATTAGTATAGTTACTGATGCTTTCATTTAATGGTAGGCATGGATTTCTCGATATTTTAGTAATTCTCTTTGTGTGTGTGTGTGTGTGTGTGTGTGTGTGTGTGTGTGTGTGTGTGTGTGTGTGTGTGTGTGTGTGTGTGTGTGTGAGAGAGAGAGAGAGAGAATATGTGTGTTACAGTAGTGGTACTGAGAAATCCTTCTAAATATACAGTATGGACCTGTGAAGCCCTTTGCTTACGTTCAAATTCCACTTCCCCTTCAACCGTGACATTGAGGAAGAATTCGTCACAGGCTGAGTCAGGCCTTTTCAGGCTCCTGTAATTCTGCACAACCTGTTAGATGAAAAGGGGCATACCTGTCAATACCCTAAAGCACATAACTAAATTATCCATCTGAGAAAGAGCTATTATTGTTTAAAAAGTATTGTTTTATTTTCTAGCCCAAATATGTATATACCGACAAAGTGCCGTCTCCTTCTCCTTCAATGTGAACGGAGACTTTTCCCCCTTTCATGATCTGAGGTAAAACAAACATGGCATGGCTATTGTATACGGTTTATAGTTTTACAGATTATTTTTATTATTCTATTACACAATTGTAGTAGTGATAAAATACTTCATCATGTGTGTAAGACTACTATTACTGGACTAATAAATGTCACCTTTACCTTGATGGCTGGCTGGGTGAGAGCATTACGTTTTGTCAATCTCACCACATCCTTTCGGCCATCTTGAAAACACATCTCCACAGTGAGGTCCAGGGCGTTCACATCATTGTTCTGCTCGCTGAATGTGGCAAGGGCCTCCAGGGCAACAACTGTATCCTTCAGACAGTTAAGAATCCAGATTAGCTGAATTTGGACTCATTGGTGTGTAAATATCCACCAACTGCTGACCTTGATACATTTTGGGTCCAGGTTTATTATTTTCTTTAGGCTGAGGTGAGTTGGGGTACTCTACCTGAAAGTTTATGATTTGAGGACCTCACTGCCCTGAGACTTACCTGGGTGGAGTGGAATCCTCCCCCAAACTTGCGCTGTTCCGTTATCCATGACGCAATTTTCCTGGCATACTGAGTGTCGCCCACGGCCAGGGTCTGTAGCAGGGCGTACGCTGTGGTCTCCAAAGACAGCGGGTCTGCTCGTGCCTTGACGTCAGGGCTCTGGGCCTTTTTTGGTGCCCAGAAACACATATTTTTACCTTCAAGCACAAGAATGGTGAACATATTAAATGTAACTTGAATGTTTCAATGTAAATATGAAGATACCCAGGCACAGGGCAAGCAAAGAGCATTGATGGTGATCTACTGTAAGCCACTTATCATTTCTTCATTTCTTTCAATGTTGATAGCTGACTAACTGACTAACTGGATTGCTATGTAAACATGAATACTCTAGTTTACTCCTGTAGTTTACTCCTACAACCCACCCCACCCCTTACACTGAATTTAACAGTATTGATAAACAGTTTAATTTGGCCTCAAGTAACACATTGTGTACAGCCACATTGATATAATGTGTTGCGACTACCTTGTGCCCCCTACAGGTTTTCTTCTCTCAGTGCATGGGCAGGACTGGGGCTGGTTAGGCTAATTGTATCATTGAAGTGACCTACATTGGGGTGTGGGTATAAAAGGGGCTCCTCGCTTCCTCTTTAGACATATTTCTTCATTCTTGCAGGCACCTTTCAAAAACACAAAGGCTGGACTTACTTGTATCGCAGATGGCCAGGCCTCTAAGCTTCTTCTGTGCTTGAGCTGCTGCTGAGCTCTGATGCTGGGTCAGTGAGAGGGCATAGGCTGTGATGGCTACAGAATAAGGGTCCTCCAGGGAGTTCAACTGCTGCTCCAGGTAGCTCTTACCTTAATGGCCATTCTCTGAGGTGGAATGTTTTAAAAACATCTGAATGATTGCCCTCATTCAAGATTTTTATTTTAAAGACAGTCAGTTTGTGGTGTGCTGTTCAAGAGTTATACAACTTATTTTGAAAGTATTGGATTACCACTTGTGTAGACTCAAAAGTGTCAAAGACAGGCAGAGCCTGGTGCATCGCTATGAGAACATAAGCAGTCAGTGCCGCACCTCCAGATGATTTCCCAACTCCACCCTACAGTGCGAGTAAAAGAAGTGTCAATAATGTGCTAAGACATTCAAATGATATTATTTTCAGATAGACATAGTATACTGTAGATACAGTAGAGTGTTTGGTGATGTACTTATTTGTAATACATATTTGTAATACTCTTAATATAATGTTATAATACTTTCATATTGTTTTTTTAAGGCTTTACCAGTCAGTAATACCTGTATGCTTCTGCCATTAGAGGGACTGATGCCCTGGAAAGAGCCACCTTGGGTCTGTTTGGAGATGATGTAGGTTATGGACTTCTTTATGTAGGAATCCTCAATGGGAATGTATTCACTGGCTTTAGTGAGTTCTTTGGCAACAAATGCTGTAATCCTTTTGAAAAATATCCATTTAATGGTTAAAGCAAACAAATCACAAAAGGAAGATGCATATCAAGCCAAAGCACAACACTTGGACAAAATATTATAAAGAGAAAACAGAGAGTTGAAAACAGAGCAAAGTCACCAGATAATGCTTGGGGATGAAGAGAAACTCCCGTAAGAACCATCTGCTTTCATGTATGTCAAGACTTTGCTGTAACCTGCCAAAATAAAAGTGACATTAATAGAATGTTTTTATTATTTAAATATTTGTTGGGGCTTTTCATGTCTTTAAATGTACTGTACAGTAGAGAGAGTGACAGGAAGTGAGAGGGAGAGAGATGGGGTGGGCCTGGGAAATGACCCGGGTCGGACTCAAACCCGGGTTCCCATGGGCACGCGGACCCAATATGGTATGGGCGCTGTAGCCAGTTGTGTCACCCGCCACCAGCTCACCACTCTTGATCATGGACAGGGCTTCATCCCTACGGTCAGCTCTCAGGTTGAGCCACTGGTCAGTGGCGTCCAGGTACTTCATGGCGTTGACGGCAGGGGATATCTCTGCCATGGTCTGATCTGCACAGCCCTTCGGCAGAATAATCATCTTCTCGATGCCCTCCAGGTTCAGACAGTTACTCGCAGACTCTCCCATCACACCCCCTGGAAGAGTACCATACACAGAGCTTTGAGTCAATCCAGCTCAACTTTCCAATTTATGAATACCATCTCCTTAGTCACTGTCAATTCAACTTCTATTCTACTTCACATACACCAAAAACACTTCTCACACATGTAAGATTTAATGATAGTGTTTGTTCTAGTAACATGTACGTTGCACACTTATACACCAAGAAACATTTGTACCCTAAAGATTAACACCGAATATACACTACAGTTATAAGCAAGACTGCTGATGTTTTAGTTCCTATGTTCCTAAATCCCCTTCTCACCTTTGAAGCTCATATAGGTCTCTGGTTCATCTCCAGGAACCATGTCAGAAGGTGTTGGGATGTCAAAGTCCAGCTTGTCAGCTAGATAGACATGAATGGATGTTACAGTGCAGCTTTACACTCTGCCACACCACAACTGTGTTTTAGTCAATGTATAGGCTAGTATTACCTTTACTGTTGATGATGTGCTGCTGATAAACTGAGACTAGCTCCCCTTCCCCCTGCACAACAAACATATTATTATTATCATTATTATTATAATAATAATAATTATAAATAATAATAATAATGATAATAATAACAACAACAACAATGATAATAATAATGATAATAATAACATCAAAGATAGTAATAATAATAATAATAATAATAATAATAATAATAATAAAAGGTATAAATATAGTATATAAGAAGGTGCAGAAGTGACCACACATTGTACCTCAACTCTGAGCTCCTTCTGTATTTTATCAGCTACATTGCTTGAACTGTGGGCCAGAATGGTGATGGGAAATGTGCCCTTTTCGAGGGGCACCACGGTGAAATACACGGAAGACGCCGAGTTGGCAGAGACTGTGATGCTCTGTTTGGCTCTGTCTCCCCCAGCAGTACACAAGCCCTCAGAGGGCAGCATCTCCACAGTCACCTGGAATGTTGTGAATGGTTATATGTACTTAACACATCCACATTACACCCAAGCACTAAACACACCACTAAATGTACAGTAGTAGATAGTAGCAGACAGATATAGTGAACCAACCATGACACGCCTTTCACAAGTCATGGACATTGGCCAGGACAAGATAAGAAACATTTGGCGGTCTGGTGTGAATTAAACACAGCATATGTGATTGGATCTGGTAAAGTACACCCGAGCTTACACTTTAAGAGTAATTAAGAGTCATTGAGAATAATTTTGACTGACACTACCTTCAACTCTGTGTCCTTGTAATTGAACACCACAACTTTCAACTCCAGCTGCTCATTCTTTTTCACTGAGTATGGCAACTTCACAGACACAAAAAAGTCCTGGAACACCTTCAATTGTTTGGGCTCTGCAACACAGAAGCCTGAGGGACCAGACACATGTTTACACGACTGTGGTGCATAATTGTGATCATGCCGTTATACAAGTGAAGAGTGAACTCTTGCCTTGACTTGGAGAGATCCCCACGGCTTGGATTTCCCAGGTCGTGATAGAATCGGGAGATGGTAGAGAGTGCCTTTGAAAAACCACATACCAGTCGACATTATTTTATTTTATTTTTTTTAACAGAGAAATATATGGAATGCATACTCTTCTTGCCTCAAAGGAGCAAGGAAAATGTTCTATCTAATGGCTGAGTGATAGATGCAAAAAATATGCATAGAAAAAGGAACACTTTATCTCTTGTGTCAGTATAAGGTTTGAATGCACAGCTCTGACTGGGTTTTACCTGAGCTGACCGCTCTCATCTGTCTCCATTAGATGCCACATCCAAGACTCTGGAAAATAGCTCCTCAGCTGCACATCTGTCCCATCGATGGCTTCATCTACCTCATTACTGTGGCCTGTGTGAGAGAAAAATAACAATAGTCAAAGCTAACCTTCCTCTCTTCAAAGCTTTGATCTAACTCACCATCTAACTCAAGGGATGGCATAAAAGCAATACCAGTGTAACCCACAGAATAGTTGTACTAACTTCTTGCAAGGCTGTATTTTCGCGTTGCCTTTCGCATCTCAGTAGCCGTTTTACAGCATTGAAAAAACACGTCTCTGCACTTTTTGGACTTGCCAGCAGTCCTTCTAAACCTCTGTTCACAGGTGAGTTCCAACCGGTTATACCGGACTCCATCAGCACAGCATGGCCGGACGTCTTCCCCGTACTTCATGACTGAGGACAGGATTCAAGGTTGAGTTTACATTAAATATTTTTGTATAAAACAGTTCTGATGACTTTGTAATAAATACGAGACATTTCATCTCTACCTATGAATATATAGTAACATATTGTATCTAGTATTGTCAAAATCTCACCAACAGAAGAGAAGTCAATAACTGTGTTTGCTCTTTTGGACCGTTGATTTTTAGTGGAGCAAGAGTGACCTACAGCGACCAAAGGGAATATAATCACATATTGGCAAATATCTCATCTCTATACAGAATGGCTGGAGTACAATTTTATAAACTGCTTAAACACATACTGTGCCTGGAGAGAATATTTGGCATGTCACAGTTGCATATCCAAATGAGGCCTAGATCCCAAAAAACAGACCGGGCATTCTTCCCTCCTCCGACAGAACAGGCCAGATCATAGGAGTTCATGTAATCAAACATCTACCAAAGCACAGACAGTTGAACAATTACACAAATAATTCAAGCAAATTATGTAATAGTAAAGAAACACTATGTAGTTTTTTTCTTTAGATAACAGCTTCAAATTCTTTCTTTTTAAATATTTTTGCTATGCCTTTAATCTGATAGGACAGTGAGGAGAGTGACAGGAAGCAATTGGATAAGAAAGATGGGGGTGGGATCGGAAAATGACCCATGTAGGGGTCAACCCAAGGTCCCTGTGGGCACATGGACCCATACAGTATGTGGTATGGACATTGGGCGCTGTAGCCAGTTGTGTCACAGTGCCCCTGCTTCAAAGGCAACTGATTTATCATAAGGAAAATGGCGTATTTGTAATTTGAAAAGTGACGCTAAAGGTGTACCCATCAGTTGAAAATTGATACCAAAGGGCAAATATTGCTTGTTGCTTTAAAAATTATAGGAGGCACAAACATGGCTGCCGAATTGAAAAACAGATTCGATTTGTTAAGAGTGCTCTCACCTTCTTTGTGGTCAACTTGTTCTGTTTGTTTAGGATGTACACAGCTGAGTCCACAGCCACCAGTGCAACTTTACTGCGGCTGTCTGCTTTCACCTCCACATTCACAATCTCTGCAGGCTTGTGGTCTCTCAATGGACTGATCTCAATCTATGGAGACATGATGCAAAAGTGGTGATCGTCTCCCAAATATCGTCTCCCATATAAACATTCTGAAACTATTTGATATTATAAAAAATAAAGTCACCTTCCCCTTGCAGATATCCATGACATCCACCCAGACTGAGTCTGCCACTATTGTCGAGTCTCTGAAGTAGTATGCGAGCAGACGGAAAGAGGGCGCCATGTCAGTGCTGTACGGGAGGGTGATTTCTGTGAGTTCACTTGAAGTTGTCTGAACACTCTTTGTCTGCAAGGTTTTACCTTTACTCAGGACCTGTAGAGGGAATAAGGAAATGTTTGGCTTGGTCAGATGTACTCATAGTTCACTTAGGCGTATAATTTAAAGCAGCACTAAAGAAGCTTTGCTCTTTGGATCTCCCTAAGTTAAGAGTTGAGAGTTGAGAAGCCAATAACAAAACAAACTAAAAATGCATATTTCGGAAAAAAGAATGAACATAACTCCGATGTAATATAGAGGGAATAAACTAGCAGCAGTCTGTGGAAAAGAGATTCCATTAACGTTAGCATAGCAGCTCTTTTCCATTTTCATTTTGGAGGAGGGGCAGTGTTCCAGCCGAACACAGAAAGTTGCTAAGTCGGTACTTGCCTATAGAGGGCCGCTTAGAAAATGGCAGAAGTGCTGTTTGTCATGTTATGAGGTTATGTGCCATCAAAATGATTTTGGAAGGCTTGTTAGGGTAAAAGTCTTAAGGGTGCCTTTAACGCCAAAGAAGCATTGCAGAACGTTTGTCTACAACTAGCAAGCTTTTCTAGAATTGTTGGGACAGGCATGATCGTGATGCAAATAGACTTACTTAAGCTAACAGCTAACAGCCCACAGTATGCAAAGATGAAAGATATCTAATTTGCTGACAGAAGTACAGTATTTCATGCCTTACATCTGTGAATACTTATTTTACAGTCTGCTGAAAAAGCTACATTTACTGTCACAGCTTTGCCAGGTTCTTCAGCAGCACCTCACTCTTCACCAGCCACTTCCCCAGCCACGCCCACTCATCAGACTCACTCTCCTGTCAATCATTCTCTCTCCCCTGCCTACTGAAGCCTTACACCTGCAGCTGGTCAATCAGCTGATCAGCTGCACTATATCAGGCCTCCCTCCACACACACACTTTGTCTGGCCTCATCAATGCTGTATGAAGGACCCAACCAAAGACTCGCTCCTTGGACCTGCAAGTACTTTTCTGTTTACCATTCAATAAATCTCCATCACCGTGTTCAGTATCTCCTAGTCCTCCTTCTGTGTACCTTGACATTTACATTGCATTTACACATGGTTTCAGACTTTCCTAGGACTAAACTAGGATGGGTTGAAACGTTGTTGGTTTTTAATGATAAGTTTGGAGCTAAACTGCGCTGTGTGGACATTCTCTTTTCTATTACTTAGTGAAGAATACCATGGCCAGTTGACATTCACTTGCCATTTAATTGTTTCTTCATTCCCCTTGTCATGTCACATAGAGCCAGGAAAATGTAAAAAAAAACAAAAAAAAATCATTTCTGACGTGAGATAGGTGACAGTGTATAGGGAAAATGCCAGTTACCATGTAGTAGATGTGGGAGGGCCGGGTCGTGCCAGCTGGAGAGATGTCTCTGAAGCGAGCTGTTAGCTCCTGGTCTGGCGCAAGAACACGATGCTCCATCTCAATGCTCAGATAATCCTGTGTGTCTTCGACTGCTGTCACCATCATTTGTCCAGAGGGTGTGTTCTCTCCTTCAGCAGATAGCTAAGAGGAATGAGTGGTCAGAGTGACTCATATAGGCTTGAAAACTTTTAAACACTGCACTTACAAGTGTTGAGCATTCTTTCCTTTGCTTTATAGTTAGATAAAGATAAGAAGGCTATGGCACTGTTAACCTCTTCCTTTAGACTGTTACCTTGATATCTAGGGATGTAGCTTGTTTGGGAACTTCAAAAGGAATATCAGTAACTCCCTCTTTAGTCGCTACAACCTTCTTATAAATTATGTTTTCTGTTTGGTCTGTTAATTTCACAGTAATGGCAGCATTTAGCTTCACGTTTGGGATGCGGGTGCCATCAGGATAGGTGGCTGTGGCCTGTAAAACAACAGGGATAGATTAGCAGTTGCATTGTGGCTTTGCTAATCCCAATAGCACATGTACTGCTTTAATAACAGTCCTTCACTGATTGGTTGATAGCCTTTGTTTGATAGCATTTGCTACGACTACATGGTGGTTTCACTGGCGTGTCTTTGTTGATAATGTAACCACAGGGAATTCCTGTTTTTGTGCTCTTTAATGCACTCCCAATGAACTTTTGTGCTGAGTGTACCAGAGAGTTTAAGGTAAGGTTAGCATACCAAAATGGAGAACTTGCTGCCAGGGGCAAAGTACTTCTTGGTCCTGGACATGTCAATCATATAGGGTAATGTCACTATCTTCACAGAGCTGGTTTCTGCCTCTTCAAAGTCTCCACCTTCAAGAAACAGAATTTGCTAGGCCTGTGCATTTTCACGCATAACGATGAACCATACTCTTTAACCAGCATATTAATTTGATTACACCATACGATAGTATACACATATTTTTCTCAGCATTCCATGGATTTCTGTGTGAGTCTTTGTAGCGCTTTGTAGACTTACTGGCCTTCTCCAAAGCAGTTACAGCAACATAAAGATGGCAACCCTCTGGGTCTGTAATATTTGTCTCTTTTACTTTTTCTTGAAGATGTTCAGTAAGGAGTTTGACACTTGCACGGCCATCCATAATCTGGAGTTAGAATAGAGAAAGAGAAAGAAAACAATAACTGTACAAATGTATTTAATGCTTAATATGTCTTACACAGATGAAGGAAGCAGTGTAAAAATATTTGATACATTTAAGCTATTTTGATTTGATGAAAAAAACAATATAATTAAATATATTCATAAAAATGTTGATGAACAAAATAAGTACAGCTTCACAGTCATAACATAACAACGTATTATTACTTTTAAAAATGTATGACTAAGTTATACAGACCTGTGTCTCGATCTGAAGACCTGGTAGATAGATTCTATTCATTTTCTGGTCAATGATCCCAAATCGGATGTAAGCGACACCATCAACAGCTTTCCCATAGGTATACCTAGAGACAACATACATTAGGCCTTTGTCATGAGCTCTCTCTCTGCCTGGTAACACGCGCTGATTAAAGTCTGATGACCTCCACCTGTTCCTGCTCTGCTCTGCCTCACCCTCGTTTACCTACCAGCTGCACTGCATTCACCACTCATCATGCCCGGTATATAAAGCCTTGCTTTTCAGTCCACACTTGTCAGATCGTCTGCAAACCCGCACCAGTTACCTGCCTGTCTTGGAAAACGACTCTTACTCTTTGCCTGTGAACCCAGACCCGCTCGACTACTTCTTTGATCTCCAGCCCCGGTAATCTTGACCTGCCTTCCGTCTCTCTTCTACGAATACAGCCTAGCCCTTGACTGTACTGCTGCTTCGTTTCAATTGCTGTTGTGTGTGTGTTTCCCCCAGGACTTCCCGGATCATCCAGCTCCTGCCATTGCTGCTCGGCTATTGGGGGAACACACACACGCAGACTCTTGGAACTCCTGAAACCCCTGTAACCCCCAACCCTTAAATAAACATTCTAACGTGACGCTTTTGTGGTCCTCGTCCTGTTTGGTGTCTGACAGCCTTACTAATTTGTCATAGCTAAATAAAAAATGTACGAATCCGGTTTGGTAGTTTTGAATCAATTTAAAAACCTTGCAGAAACAGACAACTGGAAGCTCTCTTCTCCCAGTGTGTAGTATGGTTTTACTGCTTCAATCTTCACCTCATATGTTGGCAGCACTGGAAATTAAGAATTTAGGAGGATACTTAACATAAAAAAGGAATGCACACTAATGTTATACACAAAAAATATGTAGCAAATGGTTGACAATTAGTTGACATTTGTGAAAACAGAAATGTAGTCATCATTTCTCACCATATTCTTTCACCTCAAACTCAACTGTGGTATTTGATTCAGGTGCACCAGAAAAATATGCTTCTATTTTCCAGTGTCCAGCTCTGAAACATGTAGAAATGTCAGGTTCATGAAAGAAAAGTACAGTATATATGAGAGTTCATAGACAAAGTGTTGGTATACCACATGATATGGCGCAAAAAAAACAAAAACAAAGACAAAACATGAATGTTTGTTGTTGTTGCTTACTGCTAACTTACGGTTCAGTGTCAGGGATGCTGACAATCTGCTGAGTGATTTCATTTGATTTTAATAAATTCCCACAGACTACTAAGCCTTTGGAGTTCTATTCAGAGACAAAAAAAAGTTTACAGTATCAAATCATGACCAGAGGTTTTCCTCTTGTGTGAGGTGAGATACGAACATGTCTCATACTTACAAATATTCTAAGGTTGATCTGTTCATCTTTTGGAAGCATGTACTGGTCTAACGTGAAGATCCTGTATTTGACTGGGATATATCACAACAAAATTAAAACTTGTTCACATCCCAATACCAAAAAATATTTAATTTCAACCATCTTACCAGTCTCTCCAGGAGTGTAGATTGGCTTGTCAGTCTGAATGAAAATGTAACCCCTTTTGGTTGACACATGGATGTTTACCATTTGTGGTTTATCAAAAAACTTTGGGGAATTGGCATACAATTGGATATATTTTTTCACAGGCCTTTGATCTTGGGCATATTTGAATAGCTTGGGGTCCACCTAAACACAAATAAATAAATAAATAAATAAACAAACAAACATCATTAATGAATTATCATTGATCATCATCATCAGTCTCTTAGTAATCAACGCTGGGCTTCCTCTAAACTTAACTTTAGTTTGACCACGGCTTGAAATCTGTTATCTTCACTGAGAGTTATGTGTTCTGTTGATGTGAGAATGTCGTGTGTTCTTGGGTGTCTTATATAGAGATCAACATCTACAGGTTCACTTGCTCCATGAATCTGCATGCTCACTGTCTCCTCTGCTCCAAGATGAATAATGTTTGGAGCAGTGATGAGCCACCTGATGTGCGCACACACACACGCCACACACACACACACACACACACACACACACACACGAGCACACATGTACGCAAAAACACACATAGAGAGAGCAAGACAGAGAAAAAAATCAAGTATTGCCCAAAGCATGTATTCACACATCAAGGCCTAAAAAATGCACACAACCACTATAAACGTTCAAACCAGACACAGCTCACAAGCGTAGAGCAAAGAAAACCAAAACAAACCCTCAAATAAAATGTGTTTTTATGCCCCCCCCTCTCCGAACCCCATAGAATGTGCATACTCATCAATCCCCCACACGTATAGAAACACACTTACGGCATATACTATTGCACACTAACAATCACCACTAACATAACAAAGACATTTACATTGATATATCTAGCAGACACTTTTATCCAAATAATGTATAATAATATAATAAATGTGTAATAATATAATAAATGTGTAATAATATAATAAAGCAGAATCAGGAATAACATTCGTGTTACAGTGCAGAGGAGACCTTAGGTATGAATTACTACTGCATTAGTAAATACTATTACTAGAGGATAAGTCCAAAGTCGAAAGAAAGTCTAAAGTCAAAGCATTCTGACCTTTACAATTAGGCCTACTGTACATGTATGAATTTGGCAGACACTTTTATCCAAAGCGACAGCAATAGAATAACATGGATGGCCGTGCTGGCACAGGGCTTTCCACAGCACCTCAGCTCCCACTGACCGACTCACCTGGGAGGCTGGGCGTCCAGTGCAGTGACCACACAGCAGAGGATCAGGAGTGTGATCGCCATCTTGCTACCAGAGTGGCTTGTGAGCTAGTCGAGTTTGCCTTTATCCCTCTGCTCAACAGCTCTTATGCAACTTCTTTATTTATCTAGTTCAACTGACACCAGAAACAATCCAGGGTACTGTTAAATATATGTTAAATATATGGGAAAGGTCAACATCTAGCCATTGTGAAACCATAGAAAAAAACTGCTCAATGTTGTGATATTGATTGCATGCAGATATACAAATGTGAAATTATTAGATGAATTACCTCTGGAGTTGGAGAAGAAGTCACATGTTTTCCCAGAAATCAGCAATTCTAGCCAAATATGGTGGGAGCACTTTCGGACTCTCTTGCCCAATACTGTTTTCAAAAGCTAAACTGTGCATCTGTGTGTGTTTAGTTAACTTGGCAGTGAGAGGAGGTAAAAAAGAGCATCTTTTATTATTTAGAAAAAAATAGGAATTATTTTATGAATAACAAGTATTCACATGCAAAACTTAATGGTGCAGTCAGCGTTTGTGTTCATGTTTAAATTTATTAGCAGATGCTTTTGTGCAAAAAAACCCCCATGCATTATGTTTTAACCAAGAACCAAACAAAGCATGCCAGAGAGGTAGCTCACTCCTACCTCAGTATTCCCAGAGAAACTCCATGCAGGGTTTTATTTTTGTTTTAGGGCACAGGCTGCCCCCACTTTGTTTGTTTCCAGTTTTGGGGGTCTGGGCTACCTACAGAGACTGGGTTTTTTGTACAGTGTACTCACGGGATGGGCAGCTAGCGGTCGTGAGAAGATGATTGCTGAATGTGACAAAAAATGTAATGGGCTTGACATTGCATAAAATCCCTGACTGCACCTTTAAACATGTGATGCTTAGATTGCATGCTTAGTTGCTCAGGGTTCTTCACCAACTTTTAACCAGCAAAGGTTACTGTTTTAAAATACCAGGCTGGCTATTAGAGGAACCAAGGCAAAACCTTGCAATTTAGTGGTTGCTAAATATAAATAAATATTCTTATCAATTACAGCCAGCAGATGTTCTGATGAACATCGCCCATGTCTGCTAAATTTAATCCAAATAAGTACAGATATGTCAGCCATATTATGTATGACCGACCTAAAGCGTCATCAATTGGTGCATTTTTGAGTAAGACGGGAATATACATTTAGCATATAGCATAGCCCTACGCCAAAATAAGCCTAACTAGACTCAAAAATACCATTAATTGTCTATGCTACTATGGAGTTGGTCCCAGCAGACAAACCAAAATATTTTTTTACCTTTGTAATTGTAAAAAAAAAAAAAAAATAATCACTGTTTGTTCAGTCAGTGCATTACCTTCCTATTCTTCCAGTCACTGCCATCTTTTGTGGAAAAGCACTGTACAAGCCAATTACTGAATGCGGCACAAGCTACTGTGAATGGATGGAAGAGGAGGACAGTTCGATAATCGACTTGTTCAGACTTTCTCCTCACAAGGTGGCAGCGACTTGAAGAAGATCAAGGCACTGACTGCACAAAGAGCCATTTTAATACCATTTCATTACACTAGCAAAGGTAAAAAATACTCTAGTTTGTCTGCAGAGACCTCCATAATAGCATAGACATGTAATGATAGTTTTAATCTACTTAATGGCTTAACCCTCCTGTTATCCTTGGGGTCAATTTGACCCCAAGCAACGTTTAACATCATAAAATATATGGTTCACTTTTTTTGTTGCTTCATGTTTCATGACTTTTCCTCAATTGAAGGGTATAACAGAGTTAGCATGACATTTGTACAATATGTTTTCAATGTCCTATACAAATATTTTGTACATTGATGTTCCTTGGGGTCAGTTTGACCCCAGCTGTATGAAACATAGGATACATGAATATTTGACACATTATGGATATTATTATTTATGAGAACATATTGTTATTATCATTATTACATACACAAGTACTTATTACATATAAATCATTTTGGCAGGACTGTATAAGTCAAAAGGGGAAGCAACAGCAAGCATTTGGGTTGCTGACACTGGATGGGCAATATTGCCAGCCAGGGTTCCAAGGTTCATAAAGGGGTGTGGGGGTGGGGGGTGGGATTGTTTTGTAGGGCTTTTGGTGGTGGCTATTACACTCTTGTTAAGTACCTGTCACAAAAAAACTGGGTAACAATATGAATTATAATCATTTTCTGAGGGTTTATTTAGCTGGGGTCAAATTGACCAAGGATAAAGAGTGTCGGTAAGATTTGAGGATAACACAAGGGTTAGCAAAGTTGCCCCAAATGCTATATGCTATTCAGTAGCAAATGCATCTGACATTGTTTTGGTCCCGGACTAAAATGTACACCATCATCCATAAATAGACCGTAGGTTGTTATTAGACCGGAGTTTCCCTTTAAGTCTTGTCTTATGTATGCTTTATCATTTATTATTTATTTATTTTTGAAGATCTACTTTAGAGATTGTCCAACATACTGAAAAAAAAACAACTTTTATTTTCAGACCAGCTCAGCAGTTTGTTTTACAGTGACAGTACAGAGGCATGTATCATTGCCAAAAACATCCAGACTGTTGTGCTTGCCATTAATATGTACATACTGAATACCGATACAAGTGTAAAAACTCACTCAGGCGACAAATGTATTCAACTCAGTCCAATAAACAAGTATAAAATATGAGCATGGACCCAGAGAGAGCTGTCGAATGGGAAGGCAATAATAGACAACATTAATATGACATTAGAGGAAACAAAATAAATCATATTACAACAAGTTGCATAGCAGTAAAACACAACATTTTGTATTGTTTACAAATCGATTAGAGCCGCAAATGTGCAGTTACTAGGTGTGACAAAAGAAGCCTGAACTTTAATACTGTTGCAGAGTCCAATAGCGCTGCCCTTGAAGGTAATTTGAAGGTCATATATGTCTTGCAGATATTTGTGTGTGTTTGTGCATCTTTATGAAAGCACAGGTAGTGAAGAGACAGACACGAGAGGGATTGGATGACAAATGCCACTCAAAGCCTGTTTCGAAGGCAACTGTGAATCAGTCTGCATTTCACAAATGACATGATTGACACCTATCATATATCTAACATAACAGATACCTAATCTGATTTTATTCATAAAATAAATAAATACCCAGGTCAACAATTCAATAAGGACAATATCTGCTATAGTTATCACACAAGTTGCAGATGACAGCAAACAATGCATCAATGAGCAATTGATGGTTGCTACTGTTCCCTCTAACCTACGAGACCAACCCCAACCAGTGTAGTCAAGCCAACATGTTTTATCAACATGTTCACATATGTTTAAAATATATTTAGATACGCTTTGGAGAGCAACGTCATGAGGCTATGCTTACAAGACCACTCTGGCATGACTAAAAACTGGGACACAAACCATGTCCTTGTCCACTAGGCTACCTACAGAACACCTTAATTAGACGCATGATTTCTGTGGCATAGGGTATGATAATATCATAGTAGTCTAGACTAGATTAGATAAAGCAGGATCACGTGCCTGGTTGATCAGGAACTGCTAGAGCAGACCAGGCCAGCTGGCTTTCCAAATGGACCCCACTTGTAACAAATTTGGGATGGCAGGCATTGATTAAACCATACAAGAAAATGCGAAGTGTGCGCAAAGTGCACATGAAGTGCGAACAATAAGACAGAATAACTGGAGTGTGTGTGTGTGTGTGTGACACCATTTGTGATTAATGAGTACAGCATATAGGCTTGCTGTGGTAAGGTACAACTTCACTAATTTCATTCAAACCATCTCTGTGTGCTTGGATATACCTGCAGATAACTGATATTTATTGTGATTCATAAAATGCATGCAAAATCAATCAATGACTGTAAAGAAAAGACCAATAAAAAAGTTCAGTTGTGTGCACATCCAGTAAAATATGATTATGTGAACTAAGGAAACAGTTCCTGTTTGACAATTAACCGTATGCAATAATAATAATAATAATAATAATAATAATAATAATGCAATTCATGTATGATAAATAATTGAGGGCATTGGAGAATCACACAAAGGAATAAAACAGAGTATAACACCTGTGTAGCATTGAGGTTGTAACTTTAATGTGTCCTCGTATCTCCTCACTCAGTCGTCATACCTTCCCTATCAGATATGATAGAGGTCTTCTAGCACCTTTGGATCAAAAACAAACATTTCTTTATTTGGATGATAATACACCACAGACAAACAAAGCCAAGCACCTCTTCTGAAGCAGACTTACCATTAGCACGAGGGTTAATATGCTGTAGCATTGAAAACATTAAAAAATAAAAACAACGAATGTGACAGTTGAAGTGCTTCAGTGTTTCAAGTAAGCTTTTCCAAGTAACCCAAAAACGTGTCAGTGAAGCTGAGGACCGACTTTGGGAGCCATTGCAGGGTTCCATTTTGTTTCACTATTCCCCCTCCCACTCAAGTCCAAATAGGTAAATAAGAGGCACTTGCACAAACCAAAAAAACAAAACACACACACACACACACACAAAATGAACAGGTATAAAACAAAAAAGTCTAAATGAAACAACGGCGACGTCAACAAAATGCATCAAGGTAGATGTCTGTGCCAGGTGTGATGTTCTTTTTTTTGTACTGTGTCCCGTTGCCCCCGCCCCCTCAGACCTCAGAGCTGTCATCACTGGTGGTCGGTCCCCGCACCACCATGGGCTCTGTGCTGCTGGATGACCGCGGCGCGTCACCAGACATCTTGTCCTCCTGCTTGCTGCGCGACACCATCAGTGCCACCACGGCCACCAGCAGCACGGTCAGCAGCACGCCGACCACGATCCCGATAATCATGACCACCTGCTCGTCCTCTGAGTCTCTATGGTTGACCTCCTGTGGGAGGGCCCCCTCGCTCTCCCGTGTCTCCCCCCCTGCCCGCTCACCGGCGGCCGGCTGCCGGGCCTGTTTGTTCTTGGAGCGGTCCAGCGCGATGTGGAGGATGTTGGTGCCCCGGTTCTGGTCGGCTCCGATGTCCTCAGCCACAGCAGGCAGACCATTTGTTGACCTCCGTGACCTTTGGCCTGCAGGGAGAGCCAGTTTGGAGGTCGGAGAGTGGGAGTGGAGACTGGAGGTCAGGCTGTGGTACTCCAGGCTTCTCTTGCCGATGCCACGGTTGGCGTTGTCCCGTGAGCGGACAGTGTAGATAGTGTGGATGTACCACTCTCTCCCAGCAGACACCTGGACATGGCGAAGTGGGGACAGAAGCATTTTATATGATGTTACAAACCAATTTGCCATCACTGCACAAGACGTCAATCAATTTGACTGACTGTAGGTGACTAAACCCAATGACTTAGTGACTAAAGAACCATAGAGCTGGTTCAAAAATAAGATGTATAAGCAGTGACGGACTGGGATTAAAAAACGGCCCTGGCATTTTCACCAACCAGCGGCCCACACGGGGACGCGCATGCATGCGCGTGCATGTGCCCGCAACACACAGATATAACTTCACACGCACGGACATAACATGTTTGTAGCCCTATTGGTGATGATCTCTAACTTTAATATGCATAAAGACTGAACCAAGAACATGGATATATCAATGCACAACTCCAAAATGAATGCAATATGAAATATGAAAATGAAAAAAGAATAGCCTAGAATACATGGATTTCTATGCAACGTCACGAAAACATGCGTGCGCAAGAGGCAGAAAGCACCATAGAACAGCATAGAGCAGTGCTCTCCATGAAAAGAACAAAATGAGTTTTTGTGCTGAAAACGGCACCAATTCGAAATCACGATGGTTAGAGAATGTATGTTCAATATCCCTAAAGGAATGCATGTCTTCGCAAAATGACAAAATACGATGTTAATGCAAATGAACGGCAAACTCTGAAATAATAGCCTGAAATGAGATGTTGTTATCATTGAGACAACAGGGGACCAGGGGTTATAAAAAAATCTGATTGTAGCTTACAGCAGGCGACTACTTAAGTCAAGTTTATAACATTGTGGGACCAAGCGTCTTCTGCCCGTCTTCTGCTCTTCTCCGCAACCCTGTCTATCACGTCATCAGCATCCAAGTTCATTATAGGACCTCTTTCTCTGTCGCCATCAGCATAAAGGCCTCCAAATTATACTGTGACAATCGTGACCTTAGGCGATTCTTGATGAATTTAAGAGTGGAAAAACTCTGTTTGCATGCCACTTGAGTACATGATGGTGTTAGTAGGAATTCATTTGCTAACCATATATAGTTGTAGGCACAGGTAAAGAGGTTTAACTGCTGGAGAAGGAAATAGCAACAGATTGCACAGTTCTTGCAGGTAGCACATTTCTTGCTCACCAGTCACCAGGTTTATTTCTGTATCTTCCTATATCTCCGCGGCATCATCAAAGTCCGACGCTTTGACTGTAGGCCTATACTCGCTTAGAGGAGACTTTTTTCAGGCTGTCCCAGTGCGTGGTGAGATGTGTCAATTCCGACTGTAGATTTTCAACCGTAGCACCTTCACTGAATTTAAGCAGACGTTCTCTTATGTTTCGAAGTGCATTTGGGGGCAGTTTATTAGCTTTTATAAGGGGAAAATTCCGAGGATCAAGGCATGCTAGATCGGCAATTCCCCGTGCTGAAGGAAGTAGACGCATTCGGTTTTGAAATTCCCAGAAGTCATTGCTTCATGTAGCCTAACTTTTGTAAACCAATAATAAAATAAAAGATGCAGCATATTTAGGCAGCATATTTATTGTATTCCAATTTCAAACAATGCACTTTTAAATCATTTGATTGAATAAGATTACAAAAGAATGTAGACTAATGTAAATATTGAGGGTCACCATGACTGTAGTGTAGAGACTCATGTCTGGTATAAATACTGATCAGGTTCCTACTATGAAGGAGGAAAAGGGAGTTAGAGATAAATGGCTTATTCAAAGCCATATAACACTATTAATGCTTGATAGTGGGCCGAGAGATATTGTAAAACCGTCTTTACGATAAATGGCCCTTCTGGCATCTGCCCAAATGCCAGACCGTACAGTCCGTCACTGTGTATAAGAGCAAGCTAGAGGAATATATTCAAATTACATATTTCTACTGTAATGACTTAAGTAATCAGCATTCTGCCCTCATTAATGCATTAGAGTTCCTTAGAAATCCAACATGGAACTTCTTCCAATTTGCATTAAATAGTTTATTTAATACAGGACCAATACTTTAACTGGACCAGTTAATTTGTTCTACATCTGGGCAAGTGTCTTGGTTAAGATTGGTTAAAGACCGCACTGCATATACCCTGTAGAGGGAGATGTTGCTCTATGAGGAGAGCTCCAGGGTGATCAAGTACAACCCACTGAATAATACTGTAATCTTAGTCAGTTTATTCTTCTCTGGTATCTTCTTACATTTTTTTAGAGGTGAGAATTTTTCAAAAATATTTTTTTTCTAAAACTTGATAATTTCTAGTAAATAGTGACATTACAAAGACACTTCAAAAACATACTGGGTGACCAACATAATGAACTACTTGCTATCATTATTTTAACAAAAAACGTTTAGAGAGAATTGCATACTGGGAAAAATCTCAAAGTACAGACAAGGTTCTCTACGATATAGAAAGAAATGCTGTGAAAGAAAACAAGAGCAGGACACACCTGGAAGAGCGGTGCAGAGTCCACTCTGAAGCCGTCGGAGCCTGGCTGCCTCACAAGGGGTAGGGCGCGGGGGTCGTCCACGGCCAGCAGGGCGTTGAAGCTCACGCTGCCAAATGTCCGGGCCTGTGTCTCCGGCTGGGCTTTGTCCTGGACAACACAACACAGCGCACTCACACACACTCTAATCCACTTCTGTTGACTCGCTCACTCTCTCCTACTGATTCTATTTGCTTCAAGGCGATTTCATTCAGGCCAACCTCAATTAAACATTATTCCATAAGGCCCTGAAAAGTGAGCCCAGCCGGGCTTGACTCCATTTGATTTGCTGCAATTCGATTTGGTTCAGCTCTGTTTGTACCAATCAGCTCATTTATCTCTTCTCAACTCACCAGGATCTTGAACCTGTAGAGCAGCGAGGAGGCGTCGGCCAGGCAGCCGAACTCAAAGTTGTCGGGGTTGTACTTGGGCACGTAGCCGTCGGCGCCTGTGCACAGAAACACTTTCTCGATGTTGCAGATGAACGAATCGCCCAGGTTCTGCACGGGGTCCACCATCACACGGCCATAGATGATGTCACCTGCAGCAGAGGCCAGTTATAGTGTAAAACATTACTGCTGTGCCTGCCAAGCTACAAGCACAGTGCATTATGTTGGTGTAATTCACTGCAGTAGCACTGCTGAATGCAGCAGATTTAGTACACAGCATACGCCATTATTGATAACCTGTTAGAGAGCTGTGATGTATTTCTTTTTGTTGGAGAATGCATGCATATTGCAGCTATAGTCAATCAGACTGAGGAGTAATGAGCCCAGTAGAGAACTCCTTAGTGCTGGTGTGTTAGTAAAAAGCTGAAAGTTGTGTAAGTGTGTCGAAATGTAAGCTGACAATGTGTCATGGCCATATAAGGCTTAGGCACAGCGCCTAACCATGTTTATGGAGGGTTTTAAGCTTGAGCTGAATGAACGAGAGATTGCAGACCATCTCAACAGAATGGATATGAAAAAAAAAAACAGTAAGAGTTCTGTCCGCTGAAGAAAATGATGCATGCTGGTGTGTGATAAGTACCTTCTGTGAAGGCGGTGTCAGTCTCCTGGCCGAAGCCCATGGAACCGTCCGACAGCCACAGCGTCCGCTTGGACAGCAGCAGCATCTGAGTGTTAAGGCTGAACTCTGCCGCCACCGGATCACTCACCTGTGGTCAATAATACACAAAATTCATGAAAAACAAAACACACAAATAAGCACATATTTAACTATAGGCACACAGACAGCCAGACAGCAAACAAGACAGTACATAGCCCAGTGTCTCTCCTCCCCTAAAACAGCAAGGCAGAGAGAGAAGCACAAATCGCACCTGCTGGAAGCGGATGTCGAGGTCAAAGGTGATGGGCTCCCGGGGGTTGCACACAGGTGGGATGGTGTACTGCAGACTCGCTGGGGCCGTGCACGGGACCAGCTTCACTGTATATGTGCCGGAGTAGTCACGAATCTGGAGCACAGCGAATCACAGCAGCCATGTCAGCTCAGGATAAATGTCTTGCTTATTTCTGCATGTCTGCACCTCAGCAATACTCCACACAGGCATTATCAATGATAAACCATCAAAAAACACATTCAAAACCAACCAAACTTGTAAATAAAAAAATCATTATGCAAAACTCAGTTGGTATGTAGAAAGGTTCCTCACAGAGAAGTCGGAGATGAAGGTCCACTGTTGCATGGGCTGGTTATAGGTGGGCTCACTGCGCACAAGGGTGAGGTTAAAGGTCACGCCAGGGTGATCTGGACACATGACCATGGAGGACAGAGAGGATGCTGGGAAATAAAAAAAGATATGAATGAATAATTTAATACGATATCAGCTCAAAATACGATTTTGACAAAGAGTCCGAAGAGTTATGATCCAATGTTATGCATGAGTGTTTGTTGGTGTGAGAATGTGTAGCTTCTGAGTGCTTGACTGTATTCATGTGTTTGAGAAGAGTAAACTCACCTGAGTGGGAAACAACAAACAGACCCCTAAATCGTGCCTCTGTGCGGAAGTTGACTACCAGGCGACCCTGCTCATTGATGCGCATGCTGGTGGGGTACAGGGCCCCTGAAACATCAAAAACATAACAACAGCCTCAGCTTCAATCACTGGATTAAACAGTCTGCTCTACTGAGCACAGCTGATTCAGCTGTATGTGCGTTTTGCCAAGTCAGTGATATATTCAGCTTCATCAGACCGGAGAGTTGGGACCGGTAAAAGCAACAGCCTGTCACAAACATAATCCATCACAGCTGCCCCTGTGTTTCTGTGTAAGTACGTAAGTCAATATTTATTTATATAGCAAATTTTCTAGAGCACAGCAAAGCTAACATTAACCATTAAATAAAATCGAACTGAACATTAGATGTAAACATCTCTCTTTCCTCTCAGTCATTTTCCTCCTGTCGTTCATCTCCTAACTTCACTCACCCTGCAGCTCTGCTTCTGGTGGGCTCCCGATCCCGTCCTTCCACAGGATGGCCGTATCGTAGACGAAGGTGAGCCGCAGCTCCGACTGCAGGTCAAAGTGCTGCCAGCCGCCGGCCCCCACGGGCGAGTGGAACACGTAGGATACGTGCAGCGGGACCCGCAGGGTCACATAGGACTGCACCAGGTTCAGCACCTAAACACAGAGAGGAACAGTAGCAGACCAGTGAAATGCAGATCCTGAGACTCATTTAACAGAGTATATGGCATTAGCAGTATATTAATATTATATACATTCATATTATCTAATTCAATTATTTAATTATTTAGGCCTATAATATTGATTCACAAGGTTTGGATCTGCGATCTGAACTTAGCAATATAGTTTTCGAAGTAAACACATTAAACACTACAAAAATGGCCATTGGTAAAACTGTGGTATTTTAAAGGTGCCATGTGTAAGAATTGAGGTAAAAATATCCAAAAAATGAGCTACACGCATCAAAAGAATGAGAAGAAATAAGGGCGATGATGTCATTAAAAAAATGACAAGGTATAGTGCTGCAGAGAGATCAACCTAAATTAGCATGCTAAATTACTAGCCACAGCCCGACAGGTGTCATAATACCAGTTTCGGCCATGGGAGGCGGTATGCGGGCAACATAACCGCCAGCCAAACTGCAATACACGTGTCTCGGTTGTTACTCTAGGGTAGACCAACTCACTTTCTGGAGGTATACTGCCCCATCTTTACATGGAATGTGGAGTATGAATTGATTTTTTGGCGGACATTACACATGGCACCTTTAATGGAGTAAAGATGAGTTCATGAAAGCAGAACATGTTCCTGCACACATCCTGAGAAATGCAAGAGCAAACATTCTCCAAATTTATGACACCAATCAAAGGTAAAAAGGGAGTTTGTTATGAACTTTTAAGTGGAGTAATATAGCAATTTTAGAGAGCATTAATGCACATTACACTTTAATTCAACCTCTTGTAAACAACTCGGTGAAGTGCAGCAAGGAGAGATCTCTGGGTAAATCTGTTTATCAAATGAGCTCACCTTCGACTCTGGAAGTCTGGATTTTACCTTCCAGACATTCCGGAGTGATCTGTGCTCCTTTGCACTCAAATAAACAAGTGTGTACATCTATCACAGACATGAACCAGTTTGAAGCACACAGTCCTCCTCAGCAATTAAGAATGCAGGTGCACATTTCGTTGTCACTGATGTGGATGACTGATATTTGTCCTACACTTGCTCTTCCTAGTGTCGGCAGCGACGTGATCTGTGGGGAGGCTCTTATCGTGGGGGTATCTGACGCGACCTGTGGGAGAAGGCTGACGGGTGGGCATAGCTCACGTCGCCGGCAGCCTCCTGCGAGGAATTTATGCGCCAGAGCATCCCTCTCCTACTTGACCCTTGACCCCTCCTGGGATGTGCCTGTGCTGGTGGTGGAGTCGTGCAGAGGCAAGCCTCCCTTTGGGCCCTGGGGGTGCCGGGTGCGGGGAGAGCAATGGCATTCAGCGTGTGTGTGTGTGTGTGTGTGTGTGTGTGTGTGTGTGTGTGTGTGTGTGTGTGTGTGTGTGTGTGTGTGTGTTTGTCTCAATAGGTCCGGGGCCATGGAAAGTTTAAACACAGATGTGTGTTGCAGGCTGACTCCTGCGTGTTTTTGCTGAGACCGAGGGGTGCCTTTCTGGGCTTTATTGTGTTCTGCTCTGTGCTGCATGGGCAGTTGAGATTAGAAGGTGGTATATAGTTTTCGCTCTTGTTATGGGCCCTTCTACTTTTGGCAACTTTTCAGAAAATCAATAAATATGCTTCGCAACCATCATGCTGTGTTTTCTAAGTGCCTGAGGATAATAGAGAATTGATTTCAGCTAATGCAATTGGATAGGGCTGAAATGAAACGAAAGGATCTATATCAGGGCAAGTCATATATCCAATTCTGTTTGTCAGGTCCAAACTCTGGTGCAAACTACAAGATTAACATGTTTCAGGACGCCAAACTTTGGTGTGCTGATCGTGAATGTGATGTTGAATTGTTACCACTGGGTGTCACTGTGGGTACTAGGTAAGCAGAGCCGTATATACGGCTGGTGAGCACAACCTGTTCAACAACAAAGAGTGTTGTTGGGCTGTGGATTGCTGCAGGCATCAATACCCTACTTTTCAAAAACCATTAACAGTGAAGGTCCGAGCCCCGAGA
The DNA here is from genome assembly GCF_017589495.1 of Alosa alosa. NCBI lineage: Eukaryota > Metazoa > Chordata > Actinopteri > Clupeiformes > Clupeidae > Alosa > Alosa alosa. The sequence goes on along the minus strand of NC_063203.1, from coordinate 15,301,035 downwards.
CGAGAAAAACATCCCAATTAAATCACACATGTCATATTACATAAATACCCAATTTAACAAAATTTGTTTGGATCCTCTGACAAAAAACCCTTCCTCTGCCCACATGTAGACATGCTCTGTGTGGGTCTGCCAGCTGACATTTGACTGCTCCACCCGGTCAGTGCTGTGCTTTGGGGAGTGACTGGGAGAGGCTGACCGCTGACTGTCTCCAGCTGAGGTGATGAGTGCTAAGAGGTTCACGTTAGCCTGGCGCGGCCCCTTCTGCCCTCGCAGCGCCCTCTCCACAACGCCTCCTCACTTTTAATTAACTGCCGGGCCGAGCTAATAGAAGCCCCTCGTTTCCACGGTGAGGGTGAAGGGCTGACGAGGCGAGGCATGTAAGCAGGGAGGGCACTGGGGGAACGATGGGATGGACGATGAAGAGGGGTGTCCACCCCCCCCCCCCAACGACCCCCACTCCCTCTGTGTGTGTGTGTAAAACGACTGTTTTCTAAAGTGTCAGAGACACAGAAGGAAACAAAGAAGGGCTGAGACAAAAGGGAGAAGAAGGATGGAGCCGTAAAGCAGCTTTTATGATCTGCATGTGGGCTTTGCCTTCTCGACCCGCCATTCCAGCTGGAAGATGGCCGGAACCCCGAAGAGAGAGGTAGGTGTTTGGAACAACAGCGGTGGCTGCCGCTGTCAGAGACAGTGCGCAGCTTTGTGGGCGATGTAATAGCTTAACGGCACATAGCAGCCCGCACAGCATAACGCAGCGTGGCTGGACTCTGGTGGGGTTTCTTACCATTTAGATGTCTCTCACAAAGACACAGTGACACGAGCAGGAGGCTCCTGTTTAAAACGGGCCAAAAATAACCTTTGGAAACAATACAAAATGGCAAACCACATAGAGACATGGAAAGACCCACTGCAGAGGAAGCACTACATTATCCACAAAGCAGAGGTCAAGACTTTACTGCTGCTAGTAATATATTTTCCACAGTTGTTACATTCCATCACAGTCGAGGATAGCCTGACAGCTTCATTTCATGAGCGCTGAACTCTGGTATTTTACTGTATGAAGACCTTGAGGCTTGGAATTTTGTGTCTTTATGAAAACACTGTTGAGGTCCATTTGATCAGCCGACAGGATGACATGTTTACCACGCTGTGTGCACGCCTATCCACCCAGACTCCCTTAACGCCAACCCCCCCCCCCCCACACACACCCACACCTTCCTGTCCAAACAGTTATGGTTCCGCGACAGCTTCTCCTCACCTGTCCATCGGTCCCGATGGTGCCTCCGCAGTCACTGAGCAGCTCGGACATGTCGTAGTAGCTGGTGAACTCCCAGAGGCAGGCCTCCAGGTTGAGGTTGCGATAGAAGCGCAGGGCGCCCGAGCCGCGCAGGGCGGGGCTGTACTGGTAGGGCGCCGTCTGGCCGATGACCTCGGGGTTGCGCGTGGCCTCGGTCAGGAAGCCGTGGCGCGTCTGCACCTCGTGGTGGTCCAGCAGGTTGGAGCAGCGGTGGTTGCCCACGCGCGTGCCGTCGGGGCTCAGCGTCAGCTCGAAGTTGGACAGGGGCCGCGTGGAGACCACGGGCAGCATGCCTGAGAGGGGTGGAGATGAGGAGAGAGGGATGAGGAGGAGGAGGTAGGGAGAGAGAGGAGAAGAGGAGGGTTAGATGAGGAGGAGGAAGAGGAGGAGGTAGGTTGGGAGAGAAAAGAGGAGGGAAGAGGAAAGGAGAAGAGGAGGGAAAGGGTTGTGAAAAAGAGAAACCAGGAAAGAGGGAATAAAGGGAAAGGAAAAAGACAAAAGGTGAGTATAGAAGAGAGGAGAAGAGAACACCAATTTTGGCATGATAACAGTTTAATAGATGCGCAATCCAGCCATATGAAAGGACAAAGCCCAGGCAAGGGAATCATGACTTCCCACTTGTGCCATAAACACCTGGCATCAGTTGCAGGACGCCTCACTAAGGGAACAGGTAACACTTTCAAAGTGAAGCAAAAAAAAAAATCATAAACCCAGACAAATAAAGACGACTGCCTGTGTGTGAGCTGGAGAGGCAGAAGCACTGCTGCCACTGGCGCCTTCTCATTCCGTACGAATGAGCCTGCAGCAGGGCCATCTGTGAGCATCCAATTAATTATGCCATGTTCCCGCCGTAGTGCATCCCAAATGTGGTCAATCTCCATCTCTTTCATGATCAGTCACAGTGGAGGACAGATTCTTCCAGCCACCAACTCCCCCCAACACACACACACACACACACACACACACACACACACAAAAACACACACAAAACACACACACACACGACACACACATTGACACATGGCGCCCCCTCACCGTCGATGTGTGGCATGGTGACAGTCAGCTTGACGAGGTTGGGGTGGTCCGGGTCGTCGGCTCCTGTGTAGCGCAGCTTGGCGGAGAAGGGCTCGGCTCCAACCGCGCCCACAACCCGGGGCTGGCACATACCTGACAGGGCACGCAGCGGGGAGGTGAGATTGTTACAGGTGAAGTCATTATCAAGCAGCTGCCAAGTGCATTCACGCGCCCTACACACACATACACATACACAGACACAAACACACACACACTCAAACACACACACACTCTCTCTCTCACACACACACACACTCACACACTCTCACACTTACACAGCCACCAGCAGGGTAATAGAAGACTTGGAGTGTACTCTGAATGTACAAAAGAAACCACTGTATCCGTCACTATCTCTGGCTCTTTCTCCTGGGTGGCTTCTTGATAAAAATAAGTCAAATTAGCTGCTCTCATGTCGTTAGAAGACAATTATCCCTCCTGCGGCTGCGAGTCGCAGAATAGAGACATTATGCCCTCGCCCTCGATGCAGCCCGGCTCATGTTCCCCCTCCTGACTTTGTTCAGTACACACTGCCAAGGTCAGCTGCTTAAACCCCCAGACTACACACTACACAAGCTGATGTATGCATGGACCGTAGTGTAGTGAGCCAAGGGCAAAAGTGCTTTGGAATCTGGCTGTGCATATAGGGATTCATCTGCAGCCTTCATGGCAGTTTGCACTTGTAAACACACACCCATTCCATCTCCCTTTGAATTTAATGGAGTTTTTGGTGGAACCCACCCAGAAGCTTTTAATGAACCCACAAACAGTATTTTTCAAGGAAATCTGAAGAATCAGAAGCATCTGAAGTCTAATAGCACTTTTCTGTAGAAGTCAACTGTATTGGCCCTGTAACACTCACTTTGTTTGGGAAAGACAACTTGTATGTGGTATCTGGTGGTTTGTATGTACTGTATGATATCATACAGTACATACAAACCACCAGATACCACATACAAGTTGTCTTATTTACATGGATCTGCATATATATATATATATATATATATATATATATATATATATATATATATATATATATATATATATATATATATAGATATATATATATACAGATATACCAGATATACACCAGATACCACATACAAGTTGTCTTACCAGATACCACATACAAGTTGTCTTATTTACATGGATCTGCATATATATATATATATATATATATATATATATATATATGCAGATCCATGTAAATAAACTATATACAGTAAATGCAGAGCTCCATACATGCACAGCTATAATATATACTGTATATTATGTAGTTCTACATACATACAGAACTACATAAATGAACTGCATAAATGAACTACATAAATGAACTGCATAAATGAACTGCATAAATGCCAGAGGAGCAGTGGAGCTGGTGTCGCTCACCTTCCTCGACGCTTATAGACACCACAGGGCTGCTGAGCTCCAGGCCTTCATCTCCGTCGGCGTTGACGGCGCGGGCAGCGCACTGGACCCGCGAGCCGGCCTGGAAGTAGACCGAGTCGAGCGTGATGAGCTTGGACGATGTGAAGAAGGTGTCGAAGTCCACCTCGCGCATGGGGCTGGTGACGCCGTCTGGTCCTGTGGGGGCGCTGACAAGCCAGCGGTAGCGCGTTAGCGTGTCGTTGATGCTCTCGCTCACGCAAATGGAGCCTGTCTTGTCAAAGTCGGGATACTTGGGGTTGCAAGCCTGGAGGTGAGACAGGGGCATAATAAAAAAATGAGTATGGAATACAATACTGCAAACTGCTCTTCATAAATTAGAGTGACTAGAGGCTGGTGTTGCCAATATTAAGGATTAAGCAACCAATAGTGATGCCATAATGTTTCATGATTGAGGTTGTTTGGATATAATTACTGTGATGTTTAACCACTAATACAAGGGACTTAATAATCTTGTTGTGAGGCGAAAATACATAAAATAAATTCTACAGGAATCAAATACATACTACTACATCTACAAAATAGAAGTTATGTAGTGCAACATATTTGTCATGAATACACATTAATAATTTGAATTCTCATTCATGTTTTGGTGAGGTGGCCGTGTTGGCATCGATCAACATTCTTCAAAAATGTATTCCGTTCATATACAGTATTTCGTTCTCTGGCCTAGGCTATGGAGTTGTATGTACCTGATATATAATGCATGTCTTTGCAGTGCAAGGTGATTTGGGTGGAGATCTGACTTTCCTGACAATGAATGGCAAGCATCAAATTACAGAGCAACGTTTTTTATTTATTTATTTTTTTATCAGTGCAAACAGAACTAACTGCACAAAACCTCCTAAAGAGAAAGCTCATGTTAATTGTGGAGTGATGAAATAATTTGGACATCGATCTGGTCATGAATTGAGGGGCTCACCGTCACACAGACCACAGGATAGCCAGCGGGGGGGAGGGCATCCCTGCTAATCCTAATCTCATCGTACTGGAGCAGAGACACCACCAGAGGCACCGAGGGGAAGGTGACATCCGCCATGCTGTTGGTCTCCTCAATGTAGATGATGGCCTTGTTCATCTGGGAGAAGATGACCAGAGACAAGGTAAAACACATTGTACCACCACTGACATCACTGTATGAGGCAATGCTAAGTATGCCATGCTGTGGAAGACCAAACTGACCAGAATGAATGTACTAACTAAACAGTTAAAGAATCCCAAATGTTATCAATCAAAATGGATCAAGACATTGTAGATTCATTTGGATGAAAAGTACCCAGTACAATTTATGTATAGGTTGAATGCTTATTATTAAAAACTTTTGCCAAGGTCTCATTCCATGTTAGCCCTGAGACTGTAGAACAGGGGCCCTCAACACATAGCTCGCAAGCTACCAGTAGTTCCCCACCTGTTTCTGAGTAGTTCTCCAAAATGTTCTAAAATTTGATGACACAGTCACTTGGTAAACCTGCTAAAATTACGATCTACAAACATATTCAGCTGTTTTGAGTGGAGGTCAGCTATGCGCTATTACTAGCATAAAATATTGGTAGATCTCGGCCACATTCACTTAATCAAAGTAACTCTCGGAAGGTTGGAGACTCAGAAGGCTGTAGACTTTAATTGGAGCTCTATCTCAGTTGAGCTGCCTGGCACACAATATGGCTGAGGGATATAACAGTTTAAAAAAATGTCCATGTAACATGCATGTAACTGTAGCTGGTGAGTGGCATGTCTACATGAGGACTGGTTAGTAGCATTTGTTTCTTCCACCCACCTGTGTCTCGGCCACCATGTTCTCGTCAGGCTTCAGGTGTACGGTGAAGGCCTCTCGCATCTCGCGCACGCCGTCATACAGGATCTCCACCTCCACATAGTGTCGAGTCTCGCCCGCTTTGAACTCCACATCTGTTGCAAGCCCAGAAGTACACATGAGCTGTGCAGTAATTGTGTAACCTTCAACACAACGTCTCTGTAATTCATTAATGCCTACTAAAAATAAAGAAAAACCTTTTTTCTCATTCTACTTTGAGTGCGGTGGCATTTTTCTCTGAGAAGTGTGACATTTTTCCCATACAAATGCTAATTAGCTTTAAGCGACTGTCAGGATAGGCTGCATGCAATTAGCACAAATTACGGAGGTGTAATTCTCTCATTAAATTTGCATCAGTCTCAATTACCACACTACCTGTGTGGAGACTGGGCTCCGAATCCCTCAACTCGATGTTCCAATCTTTATTTTTTTTTTTTTCCTGTTCAGCATGTCCCTCAATGGCACCCTTACCCTCTGACACTGGGTGGTAGTCTTCACCCGAGGATGCAGAGCCGTCCTTGGTGTGCACACGCACCACAGAAACTTTGGACGTGTCTCCTATGCGGATCACTGGGATCTTCAACACCGACACCTGGCCAACCACCTTGGGCTCGCTCACGCTGAACTTCGTCTCTCCAAACTTGATTATGGCCTCTGAATTAATATGAAAAAGGAAGACAAAAGACTGCATTACCCACAATTACACATTCTCACCACAATCATTTGAAAAATGCTTCTAGGCATCTTTGATCATCCTTCCCTGAGTGATACACCATGACTACGGTAAACAGACCTCGAAACTATCTGAGAACTGTAATTTACTCCGTTCGAGAAGACTATAGTGAGGATAGCTTCAGGCAAAAAAGCAGTTTATAAACTAGAAAATCTGCTTCATTTGAATGAGCACTTCAAAGTGTCCATCATGTCTGAAAAGTCTGTGTGTTTGTGGGAGGGGTTGCTGTGGAAGTTTACACTGCTTGAGGGGTTATCTGGGGAATGTCTTACTGTCAGTGTCGTCCTTTATCTTGACCAGCGTCTCGTTCTGAACGCCGATGGACGCCCCGAAAGGAGACTCGCTCTTCGGGCTCCCCAACACCAGACGGAGCTCCTCCACTTCCTCGTGCTCGTTGTCGTCCACCAGAGTCAGCACGCATGGCTTCTCCACCTCACCTGAGAAAACACACACACACCCACACACATAAACACACACACACACACACACAAACACACAAACACACAAACACACAAACACACACACACACACACACACACACACACACACACACACAAACACACAACACACACACACACACACACAGTTGTTGATACATGTTGACTAGTCTTGTAGGACCCATCTCTCTTTTTAGACTCTCTCCATTTTTGTTGTGTGTGACCAATACTAACCAACTCAGAACTTTATTTAGTCTGTACATCAACCAGTCCTCTCATAAACAAATAGGGATCCTTTTTCTTGTTGTTCTAACTTAACTCCCCCCGACATACAGAACTGCTTGGAGCACACTAGGGGTAGGCATGCTTGAGCAAGGGTGAGATATATAAAAAGACAGAGAATGACTTTCAGCAGTCCAAACAGCTCTGTTTCAAAGGTTTAATTATCCCTCTGTCAGATACTATTAAAAACAGCAGGGTGTTGTCAGCAAAAACAGATTGTGACACTCCGAGTCTGAGTCTGAACTCTAATTATTTATTGCATTACTAATAAACTCAAGATGCCATATATTAGGCACTATCAAATAAAGCAAATCAGTGGTACCGTTCTGAGTTAAACTAAGCTTGTGTAATAGAGAGCTAACAGGGTATCCTAACTACATCTGAGCTGTTAAATACAGTATGCTCATTCCTAATAGCAGAGCAACACTAGCAGTGACAGAAAGAACACAGAGACAATAATTAAACTAATTTGTATCGCTCGCTAGCATCGAGCGTAGTTAGGATTTGGTGTAAGGCTTGTGAGAGTTTGTGTTGGCTGTGTTTTACCTGGCAGGAAGGTGATGATGGAATCGTCTGTGTTGGGTCTCTCGTTAAAGTCCATCATGACCTGGGCAGTGCCCTGGCGCGTGTAGCAGCGCACGGTGGACCTGTAACTTATGTCGCCACTGCGGTACACCAGGGCCGAGATGTGTCCATCGTTCTCGTTGCCCATGTACATGGTGTCCTGGAACTGAACCTTTGGCACTGAGGAAACAAAGAATCCAGAATCATCCATGCTGTCCCAGTGTTTTAGTGCCACTACTGCTTTGATTGCACATATTTATATTTATTTTATATTACAGTAAACCATACCACTTTCTTAACTGTATACTACTGTCTACACTGCACTATATGTCTTATACTGTTTATATTGCACCACCTGTCTATACTGTATATATCACATTGCACTTTTCTGCTTTTTTTGCACTTATTAGCACTGGTTAGACGCAAACTGCATTTCGTTGTCTACAGTGTATGTACTTGTACTCTGTACAATGACAAAGTTGAATCTAATCTACTCTAAATCTAATCTAATTGAGACCGATCACCTAAACACCAACACTTATTGCTATTTGCCTCTTACTAAAAGTAACAAATGGATCAAGACAAGAGATCTCTGACAGTAATGCAAAGAATTTAGATGAAAATAAATATTTTCTGAATGTGTTTCAACAAAACTGGAGGAAGTCAGCCTCTTTTCATGCCATTAATAAAGTGCTTTGAGCAAGGGCATGCCACACATGAATGTCTGAATGGGATGTTTCAAGGTTGAGCACTCACAGTCAGACACAGAGTCATTAATGAAGATGGTGGTTTTGCCTGGCTCTCCCATGATGCCGTTCATGGGCATGCGTAGGACGAGCTCAAACTTCTCAGGTCCCTCCAGAACCGGCTGGCCAAGGTCGTCCAGAATGGTGACCCGAATGGTCTGCATGGTTACCCCTGGGGCAAAGTCCAGGTTCCGGCTAATGCCAACGTAGTCCAGACCAGCTGCAGAGAACATAACAGCATCAAGCAAATATAAATATTACCCCATGAAGGAGATGCAGTTCATTGTTAACTGTAAACTGTTATTGTAAACTGATACCCGTTTAGTCCTTTATCTTTCATGTCTAAACTACCAGTTTTCAGTTCAAGAAGTTTACCTTCAAGTTTTTCAAATTTAAACAAAGAAATATTGATTGATTTTATTGACAAATTAAATTATTGTCTTCCATCAGCAACCCTTTTAATGATAACAGTAGGTGGGTTCTCTGGTTGCCCCTTGTATTAGCTACACTAATTACATTTTTAATTAAAATCCAGATCTAGCATCCAAATGTAATGCACTTAATTGCCAACAGCACTCAAGATTAGGGGTCAATAAAAGTTCACACAAATCTGAAATGACAGTCAAAACACTAAATTAGTAAAGCAATTATAAAATATTCATAATTTCTCAATAATTCATTTTTTTGGCTCAGTTTCTTGTGTTTACTGGTTCTGGTTTACTAGTTCAGAACAATCAGCAGGGGAGCACGTTCTGCCAGCTTCCTCCATTAGTGGGGAAGATAAAGGGGCCGTTTCCGTATCCCCATTCATACTGATAAGCACAATCAGACTACAGTGCAGCCATCAACCCTTTGGAGCTAACTTTGCTTTCTCACCTGCAGAAGATACAAAACACTCACGACCCTCCATTTGTTCAGAGTCTGAAGGCCCCTGCTGCAGGACCCATGTTATCTGCTGCAGGCACGGTCAGGTTATTCATTGCTGTGTTTTTTTGTGAAGGGGGCCCTAGTTACGGTGACTTCCTTCCCCTTGGCCAATCTCCCAGCCCACTCACCCACCACCACCTCCCAGCACCCCCATCCCCCTCCCCTCCAGTGCGTCTGTGGTGGCCAGGGGGAGCATGTCAGCGAGGAGACTGGATTTCCACCCAAGACGCCAGAGATTAGATTAACGCAGAAACAATATTTGATATGTGTGGTGGTGAGAGGTAGGAGGAGGAGGAGGGGTATGAGGAGAGGAGGGGTAAGGAGCAGCAGGGAGATGCACCCCAAACCCCCTCTCTCCTTCTCTCCTGCAGCAGGCTCCTATCCTGGGCAGTGGGCACCGGAGCCGGATGCTCCAGAAATCCCAGCAGTACCCCCAGCCCAGCTCCTCTGGCAACCCTCCATGCTTACACACATGTGCACACAGACATGAGTGAGCGAACACACACACACACACACACACACACACACACACACACACACACACACACACACACACACACACACACACACACACACACACACACACACACACACACACACACACACACACATGTATGACTGAGCGAACACACAAACGCAAACACAAACACACACACACACACAAAACACACATGGAGACACCCATAGAGACACCGACGCACACATGGCCATTAATTCAACTGGCTGCACTCAATGCCTCACAGTCCCAGCAGTACCAAGACCTGCACTTCCCAAAACCTCCCACACAAACACGAGCAGACACACACACAACCCCTCTGCGCACACACACACACACACACACACACACACACACACACACACACACACACACACACACAGAGCTTCACTACAAAATTCCCCAACGAACCAACAAAATAGCCTTCAATCTCTCTCTCCTTGCTTCTCTCACTCTCTCTCTCTCATAACCTCTTTCACTGTCTCCTCATCGTTCTCTTTGTCTTTCCCTCCATTCCGTATTCTCTCCATTCCATATTCTCTCTTGCCCTCTTTCAGTCTCAGCATATCTCTACATACCCCTATATCTCATTCTCAGTCAACATCTCTCTCTCTCTCTCTCTCTCTCTCTCTCTCTCTCTCTCTCTCTCTTGTATCTTTACCTCTACTCTTCTGTAATTTATCTCTCTATCTCACTCTCTCTCTCTCTCTCTCTCTCTCTCTCTCTCTCTATTCTGCCTTGTTCAAGGCAAACGTCAGCCCAAGGCCTCTGAAGTCTACTATGCGTGTGTTATCAGTACTGACATCCCTCCTCCACGTATCACATCTCCAGCGCAGATCACTCCATCCTTGATAACAAGCTCACTATTGATCTTGGATGGTGAAAAATTCATTACAGCTGCATTGGAGTCACATTCAGATCTGAATAGGGCAATAAGCGACAAAATAAAATGTCTACTTTCACAATATACATAGGTAGGCGTAAAATAGTCCTCTAGTGTTTTAGCTTCACAGAGTAAATAAATGCCTAGACGTTTGGCGGTTAGGTTCACCACACTCTCTTAGGCCACGACGGGTGTTACTCTCCAAGACAAGACTGCAGTTTAGCACCTTTGGGGTTCTTGTTTCCATTAAGGAATTGATCTAAACAGAATTGTTTGCTGTGGAATCCTCTGATGTAACTTCAGGTGTTATTTCTGTTGCTCTCTACTGCTATTACTGACCCTCAGAAGACCAAAGAGGGCTGCTAGCAATGGAAGGCTCTTTGAAATTCCACTGAGACATGATAGTTCTGCTTGATGAATGTTGCAGCTTCATTGGGGAGTTCCTCACCTTCAGCTGACACAGGGTCAGTTTTCCTCGAGCGTACTGTCACCGTGCCCGTCTGGGAGAGGTCTGTGCCCGTCCTCCATACCCGCACCTCCACGTAACCATCACTCTCATCCACGTGGTATTCTGTATCGCCAAAGTAGAAAACGGGTGCTGTGGATAAAGGGAAAAAAAGTACATTTTCAATCCTTCAGTAGATATATTTCCCTATAGCTTTACTTGCAAATAACCAGAGGCCAGGGAGGAAGGTAATCTCTATGTAACAATACTGCTATCCACAGCTCCTGCCAAGCTCAGGGCTACACCTTTAATCACTCAAGGTAAAAAGCTGGGACTTGTCATAGATATTGAATCCAAGACATATGTGATGAGGTGCACAGTGTTGGGGAGTAACGGAATACATGTACCGGCGTTACGTATTCAGAATACAAATTATGAGTAACTGTATTCCGATGCAGTTACAAGTTAAATCGTTGGTATTTAGAATACAGTTACATTGTTGAAATCAATGGATTACATGACGATACTTCTCTGTTTCATAAGTTTATTCACTCTCTAAATAAATTAAGGCAACTCCATTTCCCAGAAGCTCCTGAAAGCAATCTATGATGAAATTGTTTCCATGTTTAAATCCATCCCCGCCGTCTTGTACTAGCCTCAAAACGCAGCCAGCGCGCATTGTGGACGCGTCATGGGAGACCCTGACTGTTTGCACAGCAAATTAGGAGTAAAGTAAGTGGAGGTAACTCCTGTTCCTCACTGATTGTGGTTCCTGATGTCTGTTCAAAGGATATTTTCCCAAGTATTAATAGCTCAGGCTACTTCGGCCAATCGGTTACACAGTTTGCTACTCAATAAACAAAGCCTAGTTCACGTGTTGATTTAGACCTACAATAAAAACAATCTCTAAAATAGGCACTGCATTCTAAGTTTTTTATTCTAATTAAATAGCTTTATGGATTATTTTTTTTCTAATTAGATCTACATTTACGTTTTAAAATGAATTATATGGTGCAGCCTCTGAAGAATTATTCTTGCGAGTAGGCCTAGCATATTTTAACGTGCGGCTTTTGATTGTCATTACGCGATCACGTTCATTTTGAGAGCCCTGATATACAGTAGCCTATAGTGTTTACATTTACAGGTCATTTGCGTTCCACCCGTCATATGCGCCCCTCACTTGTAGGTTGATGCCACCGAAAAATCTCACAGGCACACATATTAATTATAATTTCTGGCTACGCCCTTAAAGTAGCCTATTTATTTTGTTTGTTTTAATTAGCCTAGTCGCCTGCTGTAGTTTTAGTGGTCACCTTGCTATTTTAAAGTTGTATCAGGTAGCTTAGTTGACTTTACATTCTCCTATGTGGGCCTAACACTTCAGCCATTTGGAACAGAAGAACACCAGAATAGGCCTGTTTAGTAGGCCTAAGCAGGATTTGATGGCCGCATTCCTACACTTATAAAATGCAATTCAATGCGGAAGTAATCTAAGTATTCAGAATACGTTATGAGTAACGTAACGGAATACTTTACAAATTACATTTTTGGGCATGTATTCTGTATTCTGTAACGGAATACGTTTTGAAAGTAACCCTCCCAACACTGGAGGTGCATCATGGCAAACTTTATTTATATACAGAACAGACTGTGCCAAGGATAACTCCCAGCCCTTGGGCATCAAATCAATACCTGGCATCAAATTGATAAATTATGTAACATAAGATAATAACAGTGAAAATTCTAAAAGAGTGACCAAAAGAAGAGGTGAAAAGAGAACAGGCAATGATAAAAACAGACAATAAAATCAATAAGAGTTGCATTAAATAACATAAGAAAACAACAGAAGTTGTCAAAGGGCTAAGAGACACAATCTAATGCATACTTCACCATTTCACCCAGAAGACCAAAGGACAAAAGTTACAGCCAATGACTCTATAGATACAGTACAGTACATCCCAATCTTTCTAGAGTTGTGGCGATTGACCAACATCTCCAATTATTAGGCTCATGTCTCAGATGACTTAGGTAGGGATAGTGAAAGGGAATGTCTCCTGAGGACCCCGGTCCAGGAGACTGAGGACATGTCCCCTGCTACGAAACCACTAAACCAAAGGTTAGTTCCCTTCATGGAAGACCAGCTCAACACCATGGTGTACGTGGACTGCACTGACCCTGGGGAGTGACCTTCGGCCTGTCTATTTTGCTGGCTCCTTTGCACACTGCTTTGCTCCATCGGCTGAAGAGCATCGCTACCTCAGCAAAAAATATATATTTTAGTAGGCTATGCCTTACTGGTTTTTCAAACTATATATATTTTGACCAATAAAATTAATTATTTTAAAATACAATGTCTCTTTTAGAGGGACTGTGTGTGCAGAGCCTCCATCATACAGTTCCACTGACCTGAGATCTGTCAGTATGATAAAAATGGACTTGATGATCCTACAGCTATCCTCGCAGGTATAATTACATGACAGAGTGTGAAAGTGTGTGAGAAAAGCACATTTGTGTGGGCACGCTGGCACCAGTTTCTAGGCTGTAATTGGGGTGCTCCACGGTTGTTTTACATGTATACATTACAGCATACATAAAATGCTGCTTTAGGGGTCTTTTCTCCTTTGCGGAGTAATTCCATTCTGCTAGAGTTTTGTTTCTTTCCTCCTTTAGGTGCATTGGGCTCAGAGGGTGGTGAGAGGGAGAGAGAGAGAGAGAGAAAGAGAGAGAGAGAGAGAGAGAGAGAGAGGGAGAGGGGAGAGGGAGAAAGGAGGGGGGAAAGGGAGAGAATGGTTATACTGAGAGATAATAAAGGGAGGGAGAGCTTGGAGAAAGTGTCTGGATATAGTATGAGTATGTGATCAAGATAGCAAGACAATAAAGAGAAAGAAAAGAAGACAAAGAGTGTGTGTGAGAAGAGAGAGAAAGACAAAGAGCAATGAGGAAAGCAACAAAAAGAAAGAGAGAAAAGAGAGAGAGAGAGAGAGAGGGAGGGAGCTCTCCAGCTTGACAGGTCGTCTAGAGGAAGTCAGGACAGAAGCGCCAGTCCAGGCCTGTCTGACTGCAATTAGTGCTGAAATTCCTCCGCAGCCCAACATGCCCGCTGTCACGCTCACCCCCGGGTCCTGCCACAGAAAAGGCTGGCGTTAACCCCTAACTCTCCCTCTCATTCCTCTTGTCTCTTTCTCTCTCTCTCTTTTTCTTTAAGTCCAGAGACGAGCTGTCAGCTAGCGTGGCCGTGGGAGAGTGGCGGGTGCTGATTGAAGTTTAGCCTCCCCGGAGCTCTTGACATCCCCCTGGGAGGATGGAGGAAGTCTGGGTAAGCGCTGAAAAAATAAACAGCCATCGCCGCCGATGAGACATTTCCCTCCATTCTGTGCCTTGAGAGGATTCGGTTTCTCCAGGTGAGGTGACCTTAGCATTAAGGACGAACAAAGGAGGTCATCTCCACACACAAACACGAATGCACGCGCGCACACACACACACACACACACACACACACACACACACACACACACACACACACACACACACAGCCTTCAGCGCACATACACACCTATTGTTTATGCGGATGCCGAGAGTGACAGCTTATGTTATGGGTCGTAACTAAATGAGCCTTCAGGGGGCTCCAATCAAACAATAAAGGAGATCTGGAGGTCAATGACTGAGTAGCATTTTCTTTTTTTGTTTTGTTTTAGTCGGATAATTTAAATTCTGTCGCATTCCCTAAAAAGTTGAAATATGATATGACATCTCCAATCTAGATTGTGTACAGTGGAGATTTAAAACCTTTGGTAAACTGCAGTAAGTCACATTGACAAGTTTACATGTGGACTTTTCTCAAGTGCACTTCAGATGATCTTGAGCGGAGTTAGTAATCTGTTGCTTCAACTCTACGCCGCTGCTCACTCTGGCGAGTGCACTCTGTTACTTTTCCCCTTGGCTTTTTCTTCTGTCTTTCTGCAAGTCAAATTACGACTTCAGGCAAATGACTGTTGGGCATAGCCTTAAGGCGCTGCAGGTTCACGCTGCGAAAAAAAGATAAGAAATTCTGCTGGAAGCACTAATTATACTACAAAGCACAAACAGGAACCGGAACAGGAGGGAGGGGGTAGTCCTCTTTATCTGGGTAAAGGAGACGTTCGGTCCTGCGGACGCGCGCGGTGGGTTTGAGAAAGCAGTGCTGCCAGTATCTGGATCTGCAGACAAGTCAAACACCACAGGCAATAGGAGGCCCACAGCATCGACTGTAATAGGCACTGATTATTTGGGCTTAGCAATGAGGGATCCTGGTGTGTGTGTGTGTGTGTGTGTGTGTGCGTGTGCGCGTGTGTGTGTGTGTGCTCATAGCTGTCCCCTGTAATCAGATAAGGTAAGGTTCATTTGCATGACAGACAAGCAGGGGGCCATGAGGAGTTATGGCTCATTAACTAAGGGCTAAACCACTGTCTGCTCAACCTCTTCACCTGGCTCCCAGACAAATCAGTCCCCGTCTGTCTTGGGTTACCTGCATGGTGGCACCCGGGACTACCCCCTCAGCTCACCTGCAGCAAGGTGTTTACACCACCACACACACACGCATGGACTCATGGAGTCCCAAACAGCCCACATACTAGCAAAAATACACCTTATCACTACAAACCAAGTCATAGTTTTCATTTTTGAATTAAAATTATTGTATTTACTCAATCTACTCAACCCATAAACATAAAAAATAATAAACATAACATAATTCAAATTATGGGTCTGGTTACTTCTACTTGTATGGATGACATTTCTGAGCTATATGACTGTCGCTTTTGTCCTGGCTTCTGCATGACTGCACTGACGTGATCATGCAGTGACTATTCGTTTTAATTAGAGCCGGGCATAATGATTCTGACCTTCAAGACATTAGGAGGTCCAGATCTCTGAACTACATGCCTGTTGCTTGATGATGCATTTTATGTGCCAAGTGACTCCCCAATCTTGATAGCAATTGAGCTAATATGACCCACTAGCAAGACAACCCATTTCTCCACACAAGCGAGCTCATCTCACCCACTGTTCATAAACGATTTATCCCAAATTGTTTTGATTTAAAAAGCTGAACACAATGAATATTAGGAGTTTTATAGCTGTGTTTCTTTCTATATCGGGCCATTCTATTGAACTCAACTGAAACATGTGTATAGGAGGACGTCATGCCTTCACTGAGATTTCTACATGGGTGCAGCGGCTCACTGTGCACATTGGCACTTTGAGGCTACACACAAACCACACACCCCCTTACACACACACACACACACACACACACACACACACACACACACACACACACACACACACACACACACACACACTCTGGCTTGACAACTCCATATTCCTCTCTATCCCATTTTCCCATACTCTTGGCACTTTCTGAATAGACCCCCCCCCGTCTCACGGAGGCTCCTTGTCAAAACAGACACGGGTCTGCCATCTCTCCCAGGCCCGCAAGACGCAAAGCAATGCATCAGCATTTGGCATCGGTCTCAGCGAGCTCCGAGGTCTATTAAAAGTGGACTGGCGCTGATAAAAGAAGCAATCCGTTTCTCACCGAGGGCATGCGCAGGCCCGGGGTCAGTTTGATACTCTCTTATTAAATCAACACCATGAATCACCCGTGCCATGCCAAATCTCAGCAGCAAATCCCACTTCTCCGCTGAGTGCAGCATCATCAATCTGGTATAAAGCCTTTTGTACTTCACATCGCCCCTGGCAAAGGCCTCCCCTCTAGCAGAAACACATTTTCAAGTCCTGAATTTACATCGCGTAGCCAAACAGCAACCCCTGACAATGAGAAACTCTCACCGATCAGGACATAAATGAATAATGCAGTATAAGTTCAGCAGTCCATAAACAGAATTTGATATCAATCCTATCTTGTTTGAGCAGACAAGTAGTATGAAGTATGAGTATGAAGTAGATAAGAATTATGGGAGATTGAGTCCGAGATAGAGGGAGGGAGAGAGATAGAGACCGAAGGAAAGACAGAAAACCACAAATAGAGTGAAAGAGAGAGAGAGAGAGAGAAAAGAAAGAAAAAAAGAGACAGAAAAAGAGAAAAAGAAAAAGAGACAGAGAGAGAGAAAGACAGAGCGAAAGAGAGAGAGAGAGAAAGACAGAGCGAAAGAGAGAGAGACAGATGTTCCCGTGGGACTGAGGTGGTGTTGGTGTGTTGATGGTGACCATGGTGATGTCTCCATCACACTCCCACAGGTCAGTGCGTCCCCCGCCTCTCCCACCTCCCACCACACCGCCCGATTTAATGGCCCACCGCGCCGCGGTTCCGTCACCTTCCCCCGCCACCGACAGAGCAGCGAAAAAGTCAATAACGATCACGTTAATGAGGCCAAGCGATAATGGGCACACATCAAAGAGACACGGGTGTTTGAATTCAAGTAGGCTTCAGCATCTCCCTTTTTACTGTCTATCGGCAGGAAAAGAGTCGCTCTTTATCGTCATGGTTACAGCACTAAAATGATGCTCTTCAGGGGGAGGCAGCCAGCTTCTCCAGCTGAAAACAGGCTGCTTTTAACAAACATCCTCAACACAATGACCACCTGACATAAAAAATACAGACTGTATTTGTTTATTGTGTTATTTTCCACAGAAGACACACAAAAACCCAGAACTGACCAGGCTGGTAAAGCTTAAAAGTCAGAATAGGTGAAGAAGTTTTCAGGGGGCACACCTGCTACTCTTGGCAAGTTCTCTAAACCTTGACAGGAAATGAATTATGGACTCCATATATGTGCAGTGCGTATACCTATTCAGATACACCCCCAGCTCTCCCTCTTAGAATTATCTCTCAGTATAACCATTCTCTTCCTCTCCCACCTCTTTTCTCTCTCTCTCTCTCTCTCTCTCTCTCTCTCTTACACAAAAATGCACACACACACACACACACACACACACACACACACACACACACACACACACACACACACACACACACACACACAGACACACAAAAATTAATCACAGGCTCCATACATAGTACATACCCCTACTCAGATACACCCCACCCCGTCTCTCTCTCTCCTCTCTCTCTCTCTCTCTCTCTCTCTCTCTCTCTCTCACACACACACACACAGATACAACCCCCAAAATATAACATTCACAGTCTCTCTGAACCTCCATGAGAGTGGGTTGTAATGACACCTTGAGGTCCTGACTTGTTGTTGATTTACAGATGGGTGACATCAGCCTGTAAATCCACATGCCCCGATCCGCCAGGCAGTCGAGGCAGGCCAGGCAGGCCAGGCATGTCGGTGCTTTACAGCCCAGCCGGCACCACCTCTGGCCTGCCCTTCCTCGACTGGGCCCGGCCCCGGATAGAGACACTCAGACGCGGGCGCGTCAGCAAGCATTAACACAGCAATTACCGTGGCATGAGAGGGCACGACTGCTCGCCAGTCATCGCCAGCAGATCAACACATCGCTAATACGCAGTTGTTGGGAAAGTGGGGCTGGAGGGGGTGGCAGGGGGGTGGGGGGATGGGGGGGTCATGTATGGAGGTCCTGGAATACTTTTCTTTGTGGACTGAGCATAGTTGTGAGTGTGTGTGTGTGCTTCTGTGTGTGTCTGTGTGAGAGGACATTGAGATGAGTGATGCGTGCCTCTTTGTGCGTGCGTGTGTATGTGTGTGTGTATGTGCATACGTGCGTGCGTGCATGCGTGTGTGCGTGCGCGTGTTTGTGCATGCGTGTGTGTGTGTGTATGTGTGTGTCTATGTCTGCTGAGTGGACTAGGGGATGATTGATGAGGGGGAGTGCCACATCTTAAAAGCTGGGTTGGCCCTCAGTTTTCTTCTGATAATATCAGAGGGGACATATAAGAGGAAGCAAGTCGTACATCAACATTATAATGCTCAAATTGACTGCAGCGCTCCAGGGTTTGGAAGGCTTTTGATGTGAAGGAGTGTATACCAATGTGTATGCGTGGCTCTGCGTGTGTGTGCACGTGTGTGTGTGTGTGTGTGTGTGTGTGTGTGTGTGTGTGTGTGCACATGTGTATGCATGCATATCTTGTTGTGTGCATGTACACATGCTCTTTGAGTGTGTAGGTCAAAGTTGCTTTACTTTAGAGAGCAGTGTACCAAACATACACAAACAAATTAGTGTGTTTGTGTTGTACAGTGTGTGTGTGTGTGTGTGTGTGTGTGTGTGTGTAATGACCCTACCCGTGTGGCCCCAGGGGGCCTTTTGCCTGGTCCACAGATACAGCCCCCAGACCAGACAAGGTAGAGGGGCAGCTGCTGTCACCACTGTCCACCCTGGGGAGCCACAGCACAGAGCCCCTCACAGACAGAGACAGGTGCAGCACACACAAACTACAACCCACGTAGGCGCGTGCACACAAACACACACACACACACACACACACACTCAAGCACACTCGTTCAAGAACATCCATATATGCACATACACATGTACAGACATACAGGTTCCAGACACGACACTTTCCCAGACACACACACAAACACACACACACACACACACACACACACACACACACACACACACACACACCTTTACTCACAGGACTGCATGATGCTAGTTTCTGAAGTGAAGCTAGTTTCATGAAGTGCTTTCTGTTTTCCTGACTTTCCCAAGTCTTTACATCAGGAATGGTTTTGCCACACAGGATCCATTGGCTTCAGGAGAAGCATGGCGCCGTGTTATGCTGACATCATGAGAGATTTATTCTCTTCGTTGAAGGGGGAAAAAGAGGGGGATGAGGTTGCTCAGATTTCAGGTAAATGTAGCACACTGACAAGTATCAGACTGGGGCTCCAGGCTATGCATTTTTTCTTCTTTCTTTTTTTTCTTATTTTCTTTCTTTCTTTCTTTCTTTCTTTCTTTCTTTTTTTTTCTTTACTCCTCCTTCTCTATTCTCCATTTGTCCACTCCAGATGGAACCAGGGATGGAAAATAAGATAACAATATAAAATGTACACAAAGCAAGTTTACACAAAGGAAGGAGGAGGCTGCATCTGCCCCCCCTCCTCCTCTCCACACACACACACGCATACTCTGATTCCCATCAGACAAAGTCACCCTTATGAAACCAGATCACCTTGCCAAGTGATACAGCTAAGAGGCTTCAGACTGCCATTCAACTGTTCCATCATGAGCAGAGAAAAGGGTGGAGGGGATGATAACAAGAGGCCAGATCACAGCATACAGGGTGCCGACAGAGCCAATCAGCAGAGTCTCCCTTAGCTTGGCCTTAGAGTAATGAGGCTGCTGTGTTTGTCCTTGTAACAGTGTTGAGGACTAATTTGGCTGAAAATGCCACATTTACATGGTGTGCGTGTCTGAGAAAGAGTTGTTTGAGTTGATGCCAACATGCATCTTGGGTTTCTGATGTCTCCACTGAGAGACCCTCTTTACGTTTGGAAACCAATTGTGTCTCTTTCCAAATCCAGGAGACGTACAAAGGGTGTGTGGGGAAGGGTTGTGTCTTATGCATACTTCAGCACTCACACACACACACACACACACACACACACACACACACACACTCTCTCTCACACACACACACAAACTCACACACACTCTCTCTCTCACACACACACACACACACACACACACACACATAAAAAGAACAGAGGATATGGAGCCTCTACCACTTCAGCCTTCTCTAGCCCTGCCTCCCCTCTCCCTCCCCTCGTGGGTATGGGAGAGAATGGGTGGCTGTGGCGTTTTTGAATGTGGGCAGGAGTGTCAGACTGGAAAGGTTAGCGGCGGGGGCATTACACTCTTGACCCCTGTGCTTTGTTCCGCCGTGACCCCGGTCCAAAATGGACTCTCGAGTGTCTAATTGTGGTGGGGAGGGTGCGAGGGGGAACCTGCACATAATCCCTGCCCAATTTACTCTCCTCTCTCAGCACAGAGGAAGCCTGGACCTCCTGCTAAGTCCAGGGCTCATTTATAAGGCCTCCGCTAAGCTGGACTCGGCCAGCACTATGCGTTTATGAGCCCTGAAGATCTGCACATAAAACGCAAGACAAAAAAGAGCTTGCAAGTCATATATTTTTTGTTCAGCCTGAGCATTCTTATTAGAGGCATCTGACAGCCATGTTAATTTCTGCCTTGGCATTCAGCTCATCAATGACTGGCATTGAGGTTTGCACTCTGGGTTAAGAAAGTAAACCAAATCTTCAGCCTTCACCATGGCGCCAAAGCCATAAACAGAGGAGGTTCACAGGTGGCCAACACATCGTCAAATATTTAAAAGAACCTGTTCTCGGCCGTTGACCTTCCGGCCGGACGTGGCTGCTGTCTACTGTTTCAGTTGCCTTTTGTTGAGAGGGCGTACGGAGCTCCATGGAACGCTCAGCAGTATTTTGGGGGCTGTCAGCAGTATTCGGCGCAGACACGAGTTCGCACCCCATTAAACCTCGACCCATCAGCTCAACAGTCCAACAGCTGTCCCCGGACACCCAGAAGTGTAGGAAGGAGGGAGGGGGTTTGGGGGTGTGGGGCGGGTCAAAGTTGGACATGCACGGAATCTTGTGTTACACTGAAGTAAAGTAAGGCGAGGAAGCATCCCTGGCACGCTCGCTCCTATAGATGGGGAGTTGGGCCATGGAGTGTACTGTCTCCCTCTCTCTCTCTCTCTGTCTCTGTCTCTTTCTCTCTCTCTCTCACACAAACACACACTTAACTCTGCTTGTGTCAGCTCCCACAGGAAAACAACTTAAGAACAAACTCACACTAGTGTAAGGACAAGATGTTTTCAAAGCCTCAGAAGGTGAAACAGGGATTATCAATCACTCAAGAGAATGAGGGAGAAATATCTAATGTCTGTGCTATGTTCCAAAGTTATTTTCACAAATTATGTTGTGGTGTTTTAGGCAAGGGGTTGTAGGCCTTGGATTGGGCTGCTTTTCAAGGGGCCATTAACTAAACAAAGGATGAGTGCTGAGGCTGTCAATAAAAGTGCGAAGAAAAGAAAAGAACGTGGAGACTCGGTCAATAAACCGGATGCTTTTGTGCTTCACCTAGGAGTTAGTTTACATTCCACCGTGACCTCCCTCTGAGTGCGGATAATGACTAAAATTACAGCAGACACCTTCAAAACAAGCATTGTGCGTGTGTGTGTATATACATGAAAGTGTAGTGTAAACTGAAATGTGTGTGTGTGTGTACATTCAGTAAGATGAAAACAAATAGAGCCGGCATATAAGAGAGTGGAGGGTGGTCCCTGTTCAAGTGGGCACGGTCAATTGCTCCTAGTGGTGGAACTGCTTAGAGAGATAAGTGGGGTGTGAGGAGAAGAATATGGCACTCTAGAACATTCCATTATCTTTCCCTTCGTTTGTCTGTTGAGAGGAGTTTAGAGGTGAGATCGGTACGATGGGCCACCAGGAGAGAAAGGACGGACATATCGAGCCCGGCTCTGACCACTTCAATTACCTTTAGATAAGAAACAACAATAAACACGCACATCCTCGAAAGGAAGCGTTTTTTTATCGCACAATTAATTCTTCCATCTGCCCGGGAAGGGAAGCCAGAGATTGCATCACCCCAATTATCTCGCTTCAAAAGGGATTTTGATGCCTTTAAAAATGCGATTCAGCGATTATGGTGGCTCTTTCAACTCCAGTGTACCTTGAATCGGTGTGTGTGTGTGTGTGTGTGTGTCCATGTGTGTGAGTGTGTGTGTGTGTGTGTGTGTGTGTGTGTGGAGTGTGTGTGTGTGAGAGAGAGAGAGAGAGAGAGAGAGAGAGAGAGAGAGAGAACAAGAGAAATAGAGAATGTGTGGGGGAAGAGAGGGAGAAAGAAAAAGAGAGAGATAGAATGCAGAGAAAGACATAGAATGTGTGTGTGTGTGTGTGTGTGTGTGTGTGTGTGTGTGAGAGAGAGAGAGAGAGAGAGAGAGAGAGAGAGAGAGAGAGATGACTGGGGAGATAGGGAGGCAAGCCCTGGAGGTGGTGTTAAACAAAGAGGCATGGGGAGAGGAGATATGCCAGAGAATCACCTCCAGCCTCCAGACACACCCTGAAGATGGGCGATATGGGCTACCCCCACAGGCACTACAAAACACACACCTTCAACTATGAGTGCACACACACACACACACACACACACACACACACACACACACACACAAACTTTCAAATGTGCCAAACACATACTGTACTTTTCAGCTCTTTTGCATTTTCTTACAAAGAGACTATGTCTGCACAGTGTGAAAACATCGACTAGACCTTTCAACTTTGTACTTTCTGATGTGCGTGTAATGAATCTCTAAATCCCATGAGGCCGTCAGTAGCACAATTAAAAAACAACAACCATAACACAACAACACCAGCCACTTCATTTGTAGAACAGTACACTAATTCAAATGATGCCTGAGGAGTGTGTGTGGGTTTGTCTGCAATTGTGTGTGTGTGTGTTTGTGTGTGTGTGTGTGTGTGTGTGTGCCCTACAACAGAGTGTGTGCGTTTTCTCTTTTGGTTTTCATGCCTCACAAATCACTTTTTAAAGACCCCCTTTTCCAACACACACATTTTTCTTCAATACAAATCTCTCATATGAATTCAGGGTTCATTCCCGCATTGCAGTAGACCTTGACAGCACAATAACCCCCGGCTTTGGGATGAAGCGTCTCGCCTAAATATCCTATTTGTCATTCAGGCAACGATTCATACCCAAAAAAAGATGTATTTCAAACTTAAAAGTTCTACCTGATGTTATTTTCCACCTGATTAGGTTTTGGCACACATAACATCCTACCTAGCGACCTATGCTAACTGCATCTCTCTGTTCTCCAGTGACCTTGTCCCATGATACACCTCATCTCCTCGCCACCTATAACCTTCTTCTCATTGAGTCAGATAGAGGGCAGCTTAAAATACAGACAGGGAGCCCTAAGCCCTCAATGGTCAATGGTCAAGTTCATCTTTAACAATCCTCTGTGCCTCCCTCTCTGAACTGTCAATAAGTAAACACCCTCTTACTGTACATGCATTGTCAGTTATGGACTAGTTGCCACAGAGCGCTTGAAGGATTGTAGGAGCCACATATACCAAATCACTGTTTTCGAGACTTGGATTAGTAGAGTAAGTTCAGGTAAGTGGTCAGTTGTTTGGCATGAATGCAATTCTGAGGTCATTTCAACCACCTGTGGCCCACCCTGCACTGTGTAGACTCAGGACAGTTGATGACTGCATGGGGCAGGCATTTGTTACTATTTGCCTGGGAAGGGTCAAAATAAGGTCAAAGGTCAGCCGAGGTCAAAGGTCAAGCCCAGAGGCCTTACCGTCATCCATGTCGGGCAGGATGGTCACCCGGGCGCAGGGGAACTCGGAGCCCAGGCGGCCGCCCATGGGCATGCTGAGGGTCACGTTGAAGCTCTCCTCCGGCTCGTAGAGCGAGTCGTCGATGATGACCACACGGCACGGCTTTTCCGTCTCGTCCTTGTCGAAGCGCACCATGCTGTTGTGCTCTTCCGGCCGCGAGATGTAGTCGGAGTAAGAGAGCACGGTCGTTGGCACCGTACCCGTGGCCGTCGCTGAACACAGGAAAACACAGCAGAGCCGGACATCACATATGGTCTCAGAGTGATAATATGGACAGTGCTGTGGTCTCTACATGCTGGTGAGCTGTGGATGTGTATGTAGGCCATGACAAAAATGACATTATTAATAAATCATATGATAGTGTATTATGTATAGCATTATATGCATGCAATAATGTACATTATTTATATGCAATGTTCTATTTACATTATTTATCATTATTTTATTTTATTTGGGGATTAAATGTATATCTGAGAGCAAACTTGTACAGAGCCCTTCATCAACATACTGCACCACTGGAATAAACACACAAACACATACACACCATCTCTCACTGTCTCTGTTGCACACACACAAACACACACACACACACACACACACACACACACACACACACCTTGCTGGGTGAAGCAGAGGACCATGAGCTCCTGGCTGACGTCTCCGCTGCGCCTGACGGGGATGAGCAGCTCTCCGATGTCCTCCTCTATGGTGTAGGTGTCCGAGGGGATGAACACGGTGGACTCTGCAGGAGAGGGGTGAACAGAGACACCAACCATCATTCCTCTTTATGCCAACACAGGGGAAAAGTTACCACAGCTTCGATGGACCAGGCTGGTGGCTGGGATGTGTCGTATTAGAGAGGACCTTTATTGGTCCAGGTGTAGAGTGGATATCAGTGTTAAGAGAAAATAAAGAGGATATACTGTATACCCAGACAGCACAGAAATGTACAGATATAGAAATGTACAAACACAGAAAAGTGCAGACACAGAAATGTAAAGGTGAATGTAAAAATAAGTGACGGTTTAGCAGACGCTTTTGTGTCTGACAAAGCACGAAACCATGCTATGAAATTGGGCATTTTGTCTCAGACATTTCAAAGGTACAGACAAAAATGGCTACGATTTCCAGACAGAAACAACATTACGCTCAAGATGGAGAGAGAGAAGAATAATACATCCTGAGAGTGACTCCGTGGGACTAATAAGGAGCGAGGCCTTTCCGATACGTTGCCCACCTCTGTCCACCCCATCCCCCCCCTCCCCCTCTCCTCCTGTTGTGCATGCACAACCTTTGATCAAACTGTCCGCCTGTTTCCTGGCTTATCGGACTGCACTCAGCCCTGGCACAGGCACACCGATAACCGTCATCAGAGCTCACAGAGAAACAACTCCTCCAACCCTGAAGGCGAAAAGCGCTGTGGGTCCCTCGCAGTGGAGAACGAGGGAAAAAAAGAGGGGGAGAGAATGGTGTGTGTGAGGTGAGGAAGGGGACGACGGACGATGAGGTGTCACTGCGTGTGTCTGTGCGATAGGAAAAACTAACAAATGCCCCCAAGGCCCTGAGTGAGGAACGGACTGGACTAAAGATGTGTTTAATCTTCCGTTTGGTTTGTGAGTCACGCCGAACGAGAGAGAGAACAGAGAGAGAGACAGAGAGACATCGCAAATGTCATGAATGATTCAGATGTGGAAGCCACGACTCCTGCTGATCAGCCATTTTACACACACACACACACATGAAGTGTGTGCATAATTGTGTTTAAATGTTTTCCTTTCATTTGGTTATTTGTGGTTTCTCATCTAACCTCCCCCTAATTTTTTTTCTTCCTGTTTCTCATCTCTTCTTCCCCCCCTTCATCTCTTCCTCTATCTCTATCTCCTCTCTCCCACTCTTTATCAAGCCTTGTTTAATCTTCGCTCAACCTCTCTTCCTTTCACATCTTTCTCTCTTATCCTCTCCTTTCTCCCTCTCCTATATCCTTTCTCTCTCTCTCTCTCTCTCTCTCTCCCCCCCCCCCTCATTCTCTGTCTCTGTCAAGTTAGACTTGTCCACACTAAGAAAGTAAACAGAGAAGGCAGGTTCTCTTCCCCTTCCCTCCCTTGTCCTCCTCCTCTCCCCCCTATGCTCTCCTCCTCTCCTCTTCTATCCCCCTCTCCTCTCTTCCCCCTGTCCTCTCCTCTCCACTTCTATCCCCCTCCTCTCTTCCCCCTTTCCTACCCTCTCCTCTCCTCCCTACTCTTATCCCCCTCTTCTCTCCCCTCCTCTCCTGTCTTCTCCAGGGCAGGCTGGCACGGCTGCAGAGCTGGGCGTCCAGGAGCTGAGTACCGGCAGGCACTTGTGATCCCTGAGCTCTGCTCTCTCTCTCTCTTTCTCTCTCTCTCTCTCTTGCTCTCAGGCTGCCCTGCCTCTCTGACACATAAACGAGGTGTCAGCCTCCCAGTGCAAGCCTTACACATCATCCTCCCTTAGACACACACACACACACACACACACACACACACACATGCATGCACATACACACGCACACACACGCACACATACACACACACACATGCACACACACACACACACACACACACACACACACACACACACACACACACACACACACACACACACACCCCCTCCTATCCTACTCTCAGCTTCAGCTTTCAGCTAAGCCCCTGAGGGGGTCTCTCAGCACCAATTATGGACTGAGAAACAAGCAGGACAACAGCTCAGGAGTTTGCGAGGCTAAGCTGGCATCTTAACGGCACTGCTGTAGGTTGCCATCTATTCCCCTCTGCAATCCATTCCTGCTTCACTGCACTGCCATCTCGCATGACACAAACAACACTAGGTGCTTTATATTCATGCACTATACAGTACCAATTGACTACATGCCCACAGTATATGCTGCATTGCATGTGTAGAGAGGTCTTACTGTTAGGTTCTCTGCTTACTGTTTTCTATTCAGCCTATATCCTTATCTCACTCCACTCCTTGTTTCTTTCTGTATTCCTTCTTCCGATTTTCTTAACCCTGTGTGTGTGTGTGTGTGTGTGTGTGTGTGTGTGTGTGTGTGTGTGTGTGTGTGTGTGTGTGTGTGTGTGTGTGTGTGTGTAGAGAGAGAGTGTGAGTGTGTGTGTGTGTGTGTGTGTGTGTGTGTGTGTGTGTGTGTGTGTGTGTGTGTGTGTGTGTGTGTGTGTGAGAGAGAGAGAGTGAGTGTTTGTGTTTGTGTGCATGCGCAAGACACCTTTTTTGTATGTGTCTGCATGTGTGTATATGTGTTTGTGTAAAAACACTGCATTTTGTTACTGAGAGGGTTTTGCATTTACTGAGGTATTTTATGACAGCTGAGATTTACTTGGTTGCCTCCTTAATGACTAAATGCAGTATCTCAGCAGTCTTAGGTCTGAGTGTGTTACGCTAACCTGTCAGTTCTAAGACAGGCTTTCATGTAGCATCAGAGACACTGTGCCTGACATTCCTTTGATTTGCCCCCCCTGGGGTGTACAACTTCATAACAATTTATTAAGCGACAAAAATCCTGCTTGTATGACATTTGGTGATGTGATTATTCTGTAAACAGCAGGACTGCCACAAAATATGAATTTTCTTCCTAAAAACAGACAATTTTTAGCAACATATGATTTCTCAGGGGATATTCTTGTTTCTAAGACTAGATTCACACCTGTGTAATTTCTCAGCTCTGTCTATCCATATTTTGTACATGTGTGAATATGTCAGTTCTGAGAGTGTCAAACTTGTTTGTCTTAATATAACAAGCACTTACTATGTACTTCCATGCCTACCCCTCCTTCAAATCTTATATGGACACTTTTCATGAACATTTTATTACTCTACTGCAAACTCGGATTCTTTCCCTCTTCTGTTCGTTTTTGTAAAATCAAACATGATACAATTACAGCCAAACACTTTACAAGCATATGAGATCTCAAAAATCTATTGAATTAGTGATTGTTTCACGCTGATGATAATTTCAAGAAAGTATGATCTATAAAGAGTGAATGGTGAGTAAACAGAAAACCAGAAGAAAAGAACACATGTGTTCACTGTCAGACAGACAAGAAGGAAACAAAAACACATATGGAAATAAACAGAGACAGACAAGCTGACATCTTGTACAGACAGACAGACAGTTACTCAGACAGACCGACAGGAAGGCAGGCAAACAGACAGAGAAACAGGCAGAAAGACAGATAGCATGTACTGGCCCCTGGACTCTCTGCTGGCGCCTGGCTGCTAGTCGACGGAACCGCCGCTCTGCTATGTGTGTGTGTGTGTGTGTGTGTGTGTGTGTGTGTGTGTGTGTGTGTGTGTGTGTGTGTGTTGTGACTGATGAGGATTTCATGCTATGATTAAGATGCAGTCCAGTGTGCAGGCCATGCAGGGTCTGGAGCTGGAGCTGAGGGTGTGAGGGAGGCACACACTCTTACAGACAGCCCCCACTAACAAGCCCCACATAGAGGAAGGGGAGGAAGGGGATGGGGGCAGTGCGGGGCAGGGGGGTGAGAGCTCACACTCAGCCAGGCCAGAACACAGGCTGACATCTCACATCCCAACTCCAACTTGTTGTTGTGGACAGAAGCTTTACATTTGACCCTTCCCCCCCTTTGTTTGTGAGTTGTTGTATATGCTGGCAGAGCACGGATAGGAGCAGCTTCTGTTTTAGACTTTACGTAATGCTGCCCTGTCCAAACTGGGTGCAGAGTCTGTAAATGAAATATTAGCACCTGTCCACTGGCCACCAGCCAGTTCAAGTGCAACAATAAAATATAACGAACCATAAAAAAAGCTGTGGAAAACCAATGCAGTAATTCCTTGCCACACTTGGCCCGGGACTGCAGACGGAGCAATATTAAGGAGATTGCCACTGGGAGATAGTAATGATTATGTGGCTTAAAGTAATATTCTCCTCAAATTTGATACCGTTTTGACAGCTAGTTTTTATTTCCAGTAATATCCAGTAGGTGAGTGGGGTTTAGCAAATGCTTTTCCCTCATTGGTCATCTGGATTTTAGAGCATAAAAGGCTGATGAAATGGACATTTTGGGCTCTCATGAACTGTCCTTTTGAAGGACTGCTGGGAGGGTTGTTTAATAGAGAACAGGTGCTCACCGTCGCCTGGGTCAACAATCTCCACAGTGGCCACCTCAGGGAACTCCAGAGCGCCCATGACCGGCTCGGACAGAACAATCTGGAAGGTCTCCGACTGCTCGTACTCGTTGTCACTCAGGATGCGCACCTTCCAGGTGGCGGTGGTCTGCCCTGGGTTAAACTGTACCTGCTTCTGGGCCTTGCCCCGGAAGTCCTTGTCTCTCTTCGCTGTGCCGTCCTTAGTGCCAATGCCTGAGGAGAGAGATGAAAGAAGATGAGAGGAAAAGAGAAAGAGAGAAAGAGTAAGAAAAAAAAATCAGCCAAAAATTGGTAGAGGCAAATATTTTGATCTCCTTTCTACAGGCATCTGGACAACAGGGTATGATTCACTGAGGAAGTGTGCTATTAAAACATTTACACACGATGATGTTGCTTCCCATCCCGATGGCAAAGTGTAGAGGTGGAGGACTCCGTAGGCACTAATATTTTATGTCTGTTTGTTTTTTAATATGCCTTCAGAAATCAGTCCACTTTCACCATTTAGCATCGAGCTAATGCCAATGTAGCCACTAATTACTTTGGACAGACCAATCCACATCAAAGGAAAGTGTATTTTCAAATTTAAATGAGGGCTGTGCTTTTAGGAGTAGAATCCACGACCGGAGATGCTAACTGTTTTAGCAGTGAAAAAACCCCACATGTGATGCAACTGCACTGCAATGACACCCTCTGATTCGCTCGCCGTGTCCCAGAAGGAGAGGCCCTGGCTTCCTATTAGGCAGTGACAACGACCGCGATTTGACAACGTGCCCCGACAGCCAAAGATATTTGCCTTGCCATCAGTCAACAGGGTGTCCGTGGGTGGTGGCACCCAATCAGCTCTGACCTGATTCTTCTCAAACCCAACCCCCTCCCCCCTTCCCAACCCCCCCCCCCCCCCCCCCCCCCCCTCGCACCCACACCACATCCACCTCTCTTTCTGAAGAAGAGTAGGAGGAACCACCACCTACGCCTTTTTGGATACCCTGCGGGTTTTTTGACAAGGAGGGAGTGTGTTGTGCCCACACTTCTGTTTTGGTAGTGGGTGGTGGTGGGGGTACCTGTTTGGGGAAGGGAATGGAGATTGCACCAGCATGAAACCAATACACACACACACACACACAGAGACTCACACACACAGAGCACACTCAGCAGGAGGGCACCAGTAAATAAAACATTACTGCACGCATTTTGCCAGTCACATGGGTCAGTTATGGGGGGTGGGGGGCAAAGTGGAGATGAATAAACAGGAATAAGCAGGGTGGAGGAGTGGAGGAGTGGAGGAGTGGAGGACCACTGAAAACCTGGGGAGCCGCCCTCGTTAAGGAGCTACTTTGGGAACTTCTTCCAGCGTAGAGTAGGGGGTTGAGATGGAGTGATGGGGGGATTGGATGTGCTAAGAGAGAGAGAGAGAGAGAGAGAGTAATGGAGAGAGAAGAGAAAGGAGGAGGAGGATAGGATCCAAAACTTCTTTCTTTGAGGAAAATGAAGGAAAAAGCAGGAGGGCTTTGATATAGCAGAACAGAGTCAACAAAAGTAAGGAGGAGAAGGAAAAAAAATCCCACTGATCCCATCCCCAACACACACACATACTACACACACACACACACACATACTACACACACACACACACATACTACACACACACACACATACCCACACACACACATACTACACACACACACACACACATACTACACACACACAAATACTACACACACACACACACATACTACACACACACACACATACTACACACACACACACACATACTACACACACACACACATACTACACACACACACACATACTACACACACACACACACACACACACACACACACACACACACTACACACACACACACATACTAACACACACACACATACACACACACACACACACATACTACACACACACACACACATACTATACACACACACACACACACATACTACACACACATACTACACACACACACAAATTGAGTTTTTTTCTCTGTAAAGAGAACCAAATTGAATGGAATCGAATTAGCTCAATGGAGCTCCAGACTCCAGGCCTTCAAAGGGCATATGTCGGGTGGAGGCACGCGCGCGCCGCCGCTCAGTCCCCATCTCCCTCTCAGTGGGGTGGAGTCTCTTTCTGCCTCCCACCCGCCTCTCTCCCAGCTGCTACCTGCCGCGCGCACAAAATGGGCCACCGAAAATATTCTAGAAAATGTCTATCTTCCCTTTATTTCTCTCTTCTCTCTTCCCCCCCCCCTTTTTTTTCGACTTTACTCATGGCTGCTTTTCATCGGCATTTCAGCAGGGTGTGGGGAAAGGGTACAAACGTCCTCACGCTCGCTCGGCTGGGGGTGGAGGCTTCAGCTTTCACGTCCTTCCAAGTCTCTTATCAGACGAGCGTTAGCTAGCACTGCGCCGCGCGAGCGCTAATGCCAGATAGCCAGGCACGGCTCAGCTTGGTCCCGGGCCCTGCCCAGCCGGCTGTGCACACGCACGCCTGTCTGTGAGCTCTTTGTTCTTGTGGGGTCGTAATCAGGCTCTCTCTTTCTTTTTCTAAGCCCCCCCCCCCAACCCTCATGATGTCTAAGGTCACCCTGCAAACAGGGAGGACTCCAGCAGTCTGATCCCGACACAGAGGTTTAGTCTGGGGCAGAACTGGCCCCTGATCTCCACATAAAGGGGCTATAGTGTCAGGGTCGATCGCTATCTGGGATGCTCCCAAGGTGAGCCTGATTCTCTCTCATGACCTTCACTGGTCATGCCGGAGGTCAGAGCTTATGGAGAAAGTGTGTGTGTGTGTGGGTTGGGGGGGGGGGGTGCTCACCACATGTTCAGCCTCCAGTTCACCCTCACAAAGCAACAGAATGCACAGTAACTGCATGGCAGGGTTCTCTGTCCCACTGTTCTGATGTTGAAGGGCAAGCCAGTCTTCAATATGCAGTGTGCACATATTCAACATACTGTATTCAGAGTGTACATACGGCACACATGGCAATACTGGCCTTGTTATGCTTTAGAAGGGCGAGATGCTATCACAATCAATGGAAAACTAAAGAACATAATAAGTCTCTACTGATGACTTATTTATATACTGATTGAGCATACATATTTCAGCTAATGATGTCATGAACATAAATGTATAAACATAGCTTGCACTGCAGTGTGCAGTCAACCTATTTCAGTAGTGAAAAGCACCCTGTTCAAACAGAAAAAAAACATTCAGTTCACGCCAAGACTCATAAAAATCTAAACTGGAATAAAGTGAATAAAGGAGCATTAATGTACACTATACAGACAGAAGAATTGAAAGTCTGGCATTACACCCATAAGAACTTCAAAGACATCTCGTTCTGAATCCATAGGTATTAGTATGGAGTTGGTCCCCTCTTTGCAGCTGTAACATCTTCTACT
>NC_063203.1:15248002-15263002 GCF_017589495.1 Alosa alosa | reverse complement strand
GTGTGCCACAGGAAGGAAGCCGGTCAGAAGTAATCTCTCAAGTGGCATTTTAATAACAATGTTGATGCTACACCGGTACAACATCAAGGAGCAGGGATAGACTACGCTTCAGAGCCAACGCCAACTGCTCTTTAATCAAATGTCCACGGGACATTCCAGCTCCTTTTACGGGTACTTACCATCCCTGGCTCTCTCTCTCTATGCCCATGGCCATCCTTATGCACATTGGATTATGTCAAACATTTCATCATTTAACATTAGATATATTAAACACACTTGGAACAGTGCAAAGACCCTGTGTGGTTCTTTTTTTACACTCTTCAGTAGTGTAAGACTAATAGTGTTTAATATAATATTAAATATTTATTTATATTTAAGATCTAAAGAGTTAGTGGTGCTTTGTTTTACAGTACCGTGGAGGGCAGCGAGAGTGTGGGAGAAGGAGAGAGGGGGAGGGAGAGGGAGGGTGTGCAGGGACCCCCCGGCAGATTGAGCTTCTAGTCCTCCGGTGGCCCTGGTGCCACCGCTGAACTTTCCGACGCCGTCTGTGCGTATCAAGAATGCGGCCGCCTCTGCCTGACATGTGGGAGCCTCTTAATCTCTTAGTCAAGTCCTGAGGGCAACGAAACAGTGGAAACAAAAACCAACACCACCCACCCAACCCCACCCACCCAAACCCGCACTGCACCGCACCCCACTCCACTGCACCTCAGTCCAACCCCAGCTCCTTCCAGCTCTCCTGAGTGAGTAATATCTTTCTGGCCTTTTTTACCCTCCACTATTCATTCCTCTACGCACACTCACACACTCACACACACACACACACACACACACACACACACACACACACACACAAACTGATAAGTTGGGTGGCGGGGGTGAGTAAGTCCACTTCAAAGGAGAAGCCAAAAGAAAACAGCGGAGTTAATCTTCAACAGGAGTTCAAGTTGCTGAGCGAGGCCTCAGCTCACACTGACCGCATCTCATGTATTCCCATGGTCATTCATCAACATACTTTAGACAAGCTCTACAGTGCCTACATATTCCCATATCACTGTGGTAAAGAATATACCAAGCAGCCACAGAGAGAACAAATATGAGTAAAATGCATTAAGCACAGAACTTCTTTTGAAGCAATAGCATTAGTGGGTATTACCAAAACATTTTTTCTGATACGAAAACTTTATCTTAATACAGCATATGTATAATAGATTATGGACTATGCTATATGGATTACATTATTACTACTACTTCTAATACTACAACCATTGCTGTGGCAGCTGCTGCTTCTACTACCACTATTAACTATAGACAACAATGCAATACAATACGAATACAAAAATGGCCAAAAATGGCCAAACAAAAAACTTGCACAAAAGCATGCAGGAGTAACACAATACACTGGAAAACCCTCTGAGAGAAATAAAGCAACATCCACTGGCATCTTTCATCGAGAGACGGAGAGGTTTGGCTCATTCTAGGCACACTGTTTCTAGGAGTGTGACAGGCAGTGCAATCGTCTTCTGGGTGAACCTCAGAGGAGCTGCTCCCCTTTCACTTTCAAACATTCAGACATGGCCTGCAAAGTGTTTGCCTCTTTCTTCTAATAGACAAATATATCAGATGAGCGTTTCCCTTTTATCAAGTGGCAGCAGGCAGCTTTGAATGGATGCTGCAGTGGGAGCTTTTGATCTTGTTTTTCAATAATGTCACTCACACATACACACACACACAAACACACACACACACAAACATACACACACACACACACACACACACACACACACACACACACACACACACACACACACACACACAAACACTTACACAAAAGCACAAAAAATGTACACTCACGTTTACACGTAAACTCAGTCATCCAAACACACACACACACCCTCACACATACACTCAAAGGAGTGATGACAGAGAGGAAATGTGAGAGCAATTCTCCATTCCCTTTTCATGTGCATGTTGATGTTCATTATCCCTGAATTTCACACAAATATTGAGCTGTCTGCAAAAGTGTCACACTCCTCAGCGAATCACATTGCTACACTTTCCCAGCTCTTTCAATTTGCCTTTGGAAACTGGCACTTGGCAAAACACTAATAAATGTATAATAATCTACGTCATCTTGCAGAAGAAAAAGCACCGTTGCAAAGAAAACAGCGAGAGAAAAAAAAAAACAAAGTTAAACTTTTTTTCCTGTTCTGTTTTGCAGAACCATCTGTGCTTGGAACAGCACTGCAGGACAATTAGAATTCTGCCGCCGTCGGGTCCATATGCCCGCTCTCCGGGCACGGCCGCTCCACTGTTGACATTAAGCCCCGGGATGTGCTTCTGACGGACGTGACCCATCAGGGGGGAGAGAGAGAGAGAGAGACGGAGGGTGAGAGAGGGAGAGAGAGAGCTAGAAAGAGAGAGAGAGAGAGAGAGAGAGAGAGAGAGAGAGAGAGAGAGAGAGAGAGAGAGACGGAGGGGGAGAGAGGGAGAGAGAGAGCTAGAGAGAGAGAGCTAGAGAGAGAGAGAGAGAGTGAGAGAGAGGAGAGAGAGAGAGAGAGAGAGAGAGAGACAGAGGGGGAGAGAGGGAGAGAGAGAGCTAGAGAGAGAGAGAGAGAGATAGAGTGAGAGAGAGGGAGAGAGAGGGGGAGTGAGGGAGAGAGAGAAAAAGAGAGTGAGAGAGAGGGTACCGGCAGAGGCACAGCTGTGAGTGGTGCCAGCCGAGTGCCAACACAGTGCCCTTGTCTCGTGGCCGGGAGCAAGTGGAGCTGAGCAGACAGCAGACAGGCCTTATTTGGTCACCCTGGGGAAACAGGGCCAATGGGGGGGGTCTGCTGCTTGGACGTACATCCGCCATCCACACACACACACACACATACACACACACACACACACACACACACACACACACACACACACACACACACACACTCACAAACATTTATCCCTACTAGGGTTGGGTACCAAACTCTGTAATTTTAATGGTACCAACTGAATTACATTGGTACAGGTACTACCAAATACCCATTCACATTCAATCAGTCGGTGCCAACTTTCTGTACCGGAGGAGAGATCATCTGGACCTAACCAGTGCAAAAGCGCTGTCTAGAAAAGTCTAGAAAGCGCATCACTTGCTCAGTGCAGCATAAGCCTAAATGCATGACCCATGTGTTTGCAGGACTTTAAAGACATGGAGAGGTGCAAAGCCCTTCCAGTTTGGCAGGAGAGGAAAGGAAAGAGATGGAGACAGGGAGACAAGGTCACAGAAACTAGTCAATAAAGTACAAACATCTGCCAAGGTTGCAATAGAGGTACAATTTCACTCAAGCTCTTTATCCATACATAACAGCACCAGGTGCCAGGTAAATGTCACAAGAGCATTGTCTTCAGAAAAAGTGCACACTGACAGCACACTGACTGCCTCTCAGAACCCAGAGAGCACAGAGAGTCTGAGAGGAGAAATGAAATAACTTCTGGCTAAGGCGCCATGCCAGGCAGAGAGACACGGACCATGAGGGGGTCGGGCTTCTGTTATATCAAATGGATGGACGGCAGACCAAACGAGAAGGGGGTGAAAGATTCTGGACTCCGACAACCGGACAAGGGTGTTAACCTGTGTGTAGATCGAGCAGGATGCTAACGCTATCATGGCTCTACTCCCTGTCTGCCCGAGAGGACTGACACTGGGGTGGGACCTCCTGCCTGTGGGTTTGGAGGTCTGGAGATTTTTGGGGCAGTGATGACTGACCAAGAGAGAGGGGGGCTGAAAGAGAGGCCAAAGGTTCCCCTGCACAAAAGGAGGATGGAGAAGAGCTGAAAGAGGGTCCTTTGAGAGCGCCCTTTTGTTCTCAGTCAGAGGGATCGTTTGAGGCTCTTTGTGGATAGTGTTTCTATGTCATCCTTCTTTGCAAAAGTTCACGAAGAATCGAAAGCGTGTTAGACTTTGTTTTCTTTGACAAGCTGCAGCGTGATATAACACTCTGATTCAATTTTTGGAAAACATTCGTGTTTTTTTTTTCTCCAAAGGAAGATTGCAAGGTGTGAATTGTGACTCTGCTCAACCACCTGCTCCTTATCAAAGCTCTCCCTACACACACACACACACACACACAATAAAAGTCTCGAAAAGAATGAGGGCGGGGTGGCGGGGGGAAGGCAGGGCTGCTCCACTCTCTTTCTCTCTCTCTTTCTCTCTCACTCACTCTCTTTTTGTCTATTCTAAATATCCCTGTCCATTTCTGGCTTCTCTGTTTCCTTCTCCTGGTACCCTTTTCTCTCGATTCTCTCTGCCTATGTCTTGCTTCCTCTGTCTCTTATCTATCTGTTATTTTTTGCCACCCTGACTTGAACCATTTCAGCTTTCCTCTCCTGCTTTCTCTCTATCTCTTTTTCTGCTTTTCTATCTTTCTTTTTTGCTCTCCCTCTCTTTCTCTCTCTCTCTCTGTCTCTCTCGCCGCCTCTCTGATTCCAGATTGTTCCTGGAGGTTGTTGTGGAAACCACCGCAGGACTCTGCGTCCGCTGTCTCTTCCTCGGTCACAAAAGGCGGCCCGGGTCTCGCGCTCCAACGGGCAGCCGAGGCGGGCTGGAATTCCCAAGGCTCCTATTTCAGAGCCAGCTCCTTTATGTGCAGCTCGCCCGACGGAGAAAAAAAGGGTGGGTGGGTGGAGGGTGGGGTGGGGGCTGGTGTGGGAGTGTGTGTGTGTGTGTGCTTGGAGAAACATACAGTGGATTGGTGGGTAAAGGTCATTTGTGTCTTGGGAGTTAGCACCATACGCTCCAGTGCCACCACTCTCAATCCCAGGCTATAGCATTAGTCACACCCTGGACCTGCGAAATCCTCCTCACAAAAGAACGAGGTAGAGAAACCTACAAAATAGTACACACATGCACTGAACGAGGAGTCGAGGCTGTCTCTGAGGGACTCAAATGATTCATCTGAAGTGAGAAAAGGAATGGATAGATGGAGGGCAGGAGGGAAGGAAAGAAGGAAGGAAAGAGTGAAGGAAGGAAAGAGGGAGGAGTGTGCATTAGTTCTGCTCTGTGAACCTTGCGCTAGAGCCAAGTGTGTCGCTAGACTGATCCCCCCGGTGTCGAGCGAACTGAGAGTTAGTTCCCGATGTGTATCCATTAACAAAGAGGAGGAGCACTGACTCGATAATGAGAGCCTGTAGAGCCTACGTGACTCTGCTGAGCTGAGAGGGAAGAAAGGAACAGATCCGCGCTCTCCCTCTCCGTGTCTCTCAGAATGGCAGTTTTTATCTTTTCATCTTTTTTTTTTTGTGCGGGACATATTTTTGATATCTTTCTATTTAATTGCCCCCCTTGCTGGGAGGACCAAAGTTGATTTTTTTGATGTGGGAGAAAAAGTGGGACATTTTAAAATCCCCAATATTTTTTATAAAGGCGAATAAAGGACAGCTAACCACCTGATGAGGCTTGAAATTGACTTTTACGTTTCCCTTTGTCGCCTAACCTCTAAATTTACGGCGAGTGTTACATAGCCCCAATGGGGAGTAAGTAATTTCATAGAGGTCAGTGTTCCCGTACCGCTTGAAACGCTGGCATAAAAATCACTAGTGTTAAATAGAATCCTGTGCTTCGGAGCCGTAATCCTATTAGCCAGGCACAGAAATATTAGCTCATGCAAAAGACTTAGGGAACACCTCTCAGATTGGCGCTCTTAAAATCCCCCAAAACCAATCCCAAGAACCGTCTCCCTCGGAGAAAGGACCAAACTGTCATGGGTGGGACTTTGAATCCCGCGGGAGGCCGTCTGCGTCCTTCCAATGCCGGCAAGGTCGAGCATTATCCTCTGGCGGGAACGCAATCATTAAATCTGAAGAGTTCAGACTTGGATGGGCACAAGCTATTCAAAAATGTTTTCTTTACTTCTTTACTTCTCCCCTTGCCCCCGGTTCAACTCACTTAGTTTTTTTTCTGCCTCTCCACTGCTTTTCTCTCCGCTAGACGTCTGTATAGAGTTGTGCGGTACGTCTAAATGAGCGCAACCAAGGTCATCCAGTTGCCCGATTAATTCCCAAAAGTGGGAAATACTTTTCCGCACCGAATCAATATCCGCGCTAATAAGCCCCCACGATGCCGGAGCTGAATATCATTACTGTGAATGACATCCCAAAACTACTTGAGCGGCTCTTGATTTGTTTACATTTGAAGGTAAAAAAAAGACCACACACACACACACACACACACAGAGAGAGACACACACACACACACACACACACACAAACACACACGTCAGTAAAAAAACTTCAAGTTGCCCTTGAAGAAGTTCAATTGGAAATTCCTCCCACTGCGTATCTTAATTACCGGGCCGCTGTGAGCTGTGTTGTGAGGGCAGACTTCCGCGCAGCGCTGCGAGCGACCGTGGAGCCCCCTGCATTAGCTGCCGCAGGGCCACCGCGTCCATGGCGAGCGCATACACAAAAGGTCAGCAAAGATTAAATATTTGAAAGCCCTTTCCTCATTACCAGTCAATTATGCAGGGCCACTCCGCCTGCCATTGCACTCGCTGAAGTAACTTGAACAAATCCCCAGTGACCTACTCCAACAAACTGGCAAAGACAGAAGAAGGGAAAAAAAAACAAGCAAAAAATTGCCCCACAAAAGCCACAGCCAACAGTGGCGGGTCAGTGACCCCCATTTGCAATGTTTCTCTGCTTTCACACAACACATTAAGCACAGGAAATTGGGCAAACTGCACTGAGATGGTATCAACTGTTTGCAATGCAAGGCCTTCCCATCACCAGTGCAGCAGCCCACCAACACGCGAGTGCTCACAGTCATTCTTCTCATACCGTATCCCAACAATCACAGCCCTCGGCAACTCGCTAATACTGTAAAACAAACAGTGTACCACAGGTCATGTCCAACTCATTTGTCACAGTCCTTGGGCAGAAAGATGAGCTTACTACGGTCATTAGACGGCCAGAAAAGGGGGAACAATGTGGCTCTGGAGGGGGGCACGAAAACACAGAAGAGTGAACTGAACCTCATACAGTGGCCATGAGGAAATGTACAAGGCCTTACACACTTGTGTGATCCTACCTCAAGTGCCCGTGTTAAGCACAGCCAGAGAGAGAGAGAGAGAGAGCAAGAGTGAGTAAGAGAGAGCTGACAAGAGGAGAGTAAAGGAACAGAGGAGAGCACTGAGAGAGAGAGAGAGAGAGAGAGAAAAAGAGAGAGGAAAAACAACATGACATAATGATGCTGGATGGAAAAGTGACGTGACAAAAGAGAGTGGAGAGGGGGGGGGCAGAGGGGGGCTTGTGCTTCCTTGCCGGAGTCCTGAATGCAGAGTGTTTGCTCTCTTGTCAGGCGGAATAATGGCGAACTGTTTGCTGAAAGGCCGAGCGCGAGAACAGGCTGAAAGGGCGAGGCCCTCCGGGGCCCATGGCCTCCATGCTAATGGCTCCGGGGCCTTGTCTGCCTGTGGATTCAGGACGCTGTCCAATGGCTTCATTTCGGGGGAACGAGTCGTGTTTGAACGGGCATTACTTGGTTGTAACGTTTTTGTGGACTACCAATGGTAATCCGTATAGCGTCCACCCCCAACTCAAAAAAAGTTTTTGTGTGTGTGTGTCTGTGATTTGTTTTCTTTGCTTGCACCGTCTCCAGCCCCTTACCTCCCTTCCTTCAGAAAAAAGGAACAAATCTTTAAAGCCTCAAGCATCTTCAATTCACCAAGGTGAAAGTCTTCCTTGAGAAATTGGCATTTAAAGGAGTAAGAAAGAAAACATGTCCTAGTTTCTTCACCCCTCAGTGTGAGCAAGCATATAAGTGTAGGGAAGTTTCAGGCTTAGTGCTCTCTCTCTCTTTCTTTCTCTCGCTCTCTCTCTCTCTCTCTCATTCTCTTTTGGCAGTAAGGAATGAAAATGCTCCTCACGTGCCTGGAACAATTTAAATCTCAGGCTCCCAAACATTCTGACCAGGAAGATTACATTGGTCGAGGTGTGATGTATTCGGACTGTAGACAATGCTGAAGTTGGGAGATACAAAGCACACTGCCCCTGGCAATTGGATAATGAATGTGCCTGTTGACGGCATTCATACATCACAGTACATAATCTTGTCTTCCCCCAAGTCCAATTTGCCTACTTTGACCAGGATTTGAAGGACTATACAATGTATACATTTACCTAATTTCCTGAGAAATAAGGCTGAGCTATAGGGATCACAGGACAATGGGAGGCCTCCAACTTGGGACCTGTCACGTTACGACATTCACGCTTTTAATCACAGACAAGCTCTTAACTTGAGGAAAAGAAGACACATGTTTTTTCAGGAGAGAAGCGCTCCAGTCAGTCATTGTAGAGCCAGACGGCCCTAACACCTTGACGAGCCACCTGTCTATCACGAGCCCCTGCCAGACACTTATCCCGGCCGTCAGTGAGGGATTACATGTGTTTTTTTATAGACTGGCCCCGCGTGCGGAGTCTCGCTCTGTTTGCTCGGCTAACACAATGCTGCCAATGCTGGCCTCACTAAGAGAGACTGAGAGGGCAATTCACCTCTCTTAGTTCCCAGGTCATTCCCCTGGGACCTCTTCAACCATTAATCTCCAGCAGTTCAGCGTTTCTCTAACTCTCTCTCTCTCCCTTTCTCTCTCTCTCTCCTATTCTCTCTCTTTCCCCTCTTTTCTCTCCACTAACGGCCTCTGTCCTGCCAAGCCGGGTGGTCAGGGGCTCCCCATCGATAGCGAGAGGGCCATAACCAGCTCACATTCCTGGAGCTGCAGTGGACGCGAGGCAGGGGTGAGGGGGAGTTCAGTAAAGACACACTCCCTGCCCTGGTAATAAACTCCTACGACTTCTCACAGGGCAAAAACAAGTACGACCATTATGGGCCGGTGGGAGAGAGCATGCATAAGCACAGGTCTTGACATTATGGGTGTAAAGAGCTTGATGGAACTCTCAATTAACGTGAATGGGACCTGAGCTGGGTGCCATTAGTAATACATCATAATGCTCATGACTGATATTATGGAGTGTTTTAGTGTTTTAAGTTCAATTAAGGAATCCGAAGCTTTCTTTCGTCAGTGCCTGTCCTGTTTAACATTACTGTACCAGCAGAAAGGGATTAAGCATATTAAGTCTAAATGGTCAGTTAGTACCATGTCTGTATTTGCATTTCTGGAAGTTTCCCTATCAAAGCACAAAACACTAAAATGGGATTATGGCAATTATCTATCTATAGCATTCAGATTTGTCAAATCTGACACTGACAGTAATCACTGTGGTGACTGTTGAGTGAATGTACCATTCAACACCTATGAATCATGGTCATTGGAGCTCTGCATGCAAATGTAACGCTTCAGGAGCACAGAGAAAACCGTGAGACTGATGGAAACCTCAAACTACAAAAGGGGGGGCAGCA
This sequence comes from Alosa alosa, assembly GCF_017589495.1. Lineage (NCBI taxonomy): Eukaryota > Metazoa > Chordata > Actinopteri > Clupeiformes > Clupeidae > Alosa > Alosa alosa. The sequence goes on along the minus strand of NC_063203.1, from coordinate 15,253,608 downwards.
GAGTCGTGGCGTGTTTCAAGCCCCTGACCTTTTCAACAGAACTCACTCAGGCACACCGAGTGCCCTTTTTCCGATGAAACAAACCTCTGCTTTTAGACAGCAACTTACGGACCAGCGGAGTAACATGGCAACCCAACTTGGGTCTAATGAACCACACCAGAACTGAGCCTTTAGCCGTATCAGGGCAGTTTAGATTCTTCACTACTGGAAATCATTTTTCTGATTTGACAGATGCAGCATGTAATAATAACCAAAATGGATTAAAGGATGATTTTCAGGCAATATAAAGGCTTACGTGAATTCCAGAGAGATTATGGAGGATAAGTCAAACAGCTGAATATCAAATTGGGAGAGGATTTCTTTCCATACCACGGTGTTGTTCTCACAACATATTTTTTTTTTCAAGATGCCTGGCAATGAGTAACTCCATATTTCAGCCGCGTTGACTTACAGGCCAAGATTCAACAGATAAATTAAGCCCCGTGACATGTGACATAGTGAGCCCACAGTTCAAATTTAGGCCTGGGCAAAAACAAAAACAACCATGGAAGGAAGTACACTTCCCCTCTACCATATTACCAATTACTAGGATGAGGATGCAGGTCATCTCTCAGGAAAAAAAAGAATATGTTTCCGATTTGTTTGTTTCTTTCTGATCTCTGCATAAGTGCTCTAGGAAGAGCATTGCATTTAAACAGATGGTCTAAGAAGTCTAAGAAATTAAACCACCCTCGGGTCATTTGTCAAGTGGCCACCACAGAGATGCCAGAAAAAATAACACATACGCAGCTTTTGAATTTGAGGCGCCATGCAAGCCGTCTAAATTGCAAACGGTAAATGGCAAACATCGCCCCATGCTGTTAAAGCATTTCTCTTTTTTCCCCTCAGCGCTGTGTTTAGACCAATAAAAGACTCAGGGAGCCTGTGACTGATTTACAGAGCACTGGCTGTATTTCCAGACACTGCCAGTCTGCAGTTTCTCTGCACGGTGCGTGATGGCTCTTTCCAGTGCGGCAACCTGAGCATACCGCTCTCTTTTTAGTCGCTTGTAAAACATGTTTTCTGGACTACCTGTTACAACTGGGGCCTCTAAAAAAGACAGAGGAATGTAGAATCCTTCTCTAAACATACACCCCACACACACCACGACTTATAATGATGAATAGCTGCCAGGCATACAGTCTTCACTTTCTTTCTGATAGGTTTATTTTTGAGGAAAGTGTTTCAAAAAAACGCAATGGATTCTTGTTCGTAACTATACACAACCTGAGCTCAAACGTTCCCGATTTCCAACCTGAAGCTAAATTCAGTCACCAGCACTGGTTCAGAGACAGCAGTCTGTGATGAAACTCATTTGCATTGCATAAGAGCCTTAATGCATGTCTTCAGGCACGCTTCCTCCACACCGTCCCAGACGTCTAACAGATCTTTTCAGCGGGGAAGGAGATCTCCGCCCGGGCAGTGACAGCAGTGACACACAGATGACATGGCTGCTGCAGGGGGAGTGGGCGGTGTGTGCATTTGTGTGTGTGTGTGTGTGTGAGTTTGTGTGTGCATTTGTGTTTTGCATGTGTGTGTGTGTGTGTGTGTGTGTGTGTGTGTGTGTGTGTGTGTGGAGGGTTGGTGGTGATGGCAACTTTGGGGACCGCTGTAGCGGGGATCAGACCTGGCCCTCATCTGGTGCAATGCCGGTAGTCTGCAGAGCTCAGGTGCTGGCTGGCAGCTGCACTCTTTCATCTGTTTCCTCGCTTCTCTCTCCACTTCTCCGCACCTCCTCTTTCCATTTCACTGCCAAACGGATTCCCACATCCTGCCGATCGGGCCTGCCCTGGGGCGGCAGTGGTGACGGGAAGAGAGCAAAAGAGTGTGTGTGTGTGTGTGTGTGTGCGTGCATTAGAGAGAGAGAGAGAGAGAGAGAGAGTGTGTGTGTTTAAGTGCATGTGTGTTAGAATGTGTGTGAGTGTGTGTGTGTGTGTGAGAGAGAGAGATAGACGAAGAAAGAGCACGCGTCCGTCCGTTTTTTATACGTCTATCTCATGGGGGGTGAACAGAGGCATGGACGGTACATTTCTCTCCAGCCAAACCCCACACCTCTCCCAAAAACACGGACACACACGCATCCGTCTCCCACCCTCCCTGCAGCAGACGTCTGAGCAACCACAGCTGCAGCCCAGGCTCAGCATCGCATGAGAGAAGAGGATGTTCCCACAGGGCTCTTCATGGTCTTATCTCCACACCTACAATCTGGCATTCCTCCACTGAACCACCATAGAAGCGCACATAAGTAGCGTTAACATGCGATGTAAAACATGCATGGCACCTTGATGATGTGAAAGGGTGTGTGCATAGGCATACCAAGTCATTCTCTACAACAGCCTTCAGGGCCACTTTCACCGAAAGGTGTTATCTGACAATTGAGTGGCAATAACCAGCATGAGTGGCGCTCAGGCCATGGTGCTTAGCCTGCTCTTTTCAAAGCCTTATGGGGGTCGACGGGGGTTGCACTCAGTATAGGGGGTTCTTTTCAACCTTGAAAAAGCTATATCGGAAAGGTGTCAAGAAACGCTTCAACGAACTCCTGCACATAAACAACCCTGCAGTTCATAGTCAGTGATTCAATTAGAGATCCACAAAGAAACCTCTGTGCACCTATACACTCTTAAGAATCAGAGGCTAGCATGAGAGAGCAATCGATAGGTTCAGACTCACTTATTACATTGGCCATACAGCCTCACCTGTGCAGCAGTGTTGGACTGTGGCATTTTAGCAATCGTCTTGAAAACATATGCGCTAGTCAATAATATCTTCAAAGCACCTGGAAGAGTCCCTTTTAATGAGTGTGTGAGAAGACCAAGCTGCATAGGAACCAATGCGATTAGCGCTATGTTATTAAATACGCTCTGTCAGGTCACTCAGCCAGCACTGATGGAATTTAGCATGGTGGACACTGGGCTTAAGTATAGACTACCAGCATCTGTCAGGGTATGTGTGAGAAATCGGTGTACAGACACTTTAAAAAGGATAAGAAAAAAGGCAGAAAAAACATGAGAGAAAGACAGAGAGAGAGAGAGAGAGAGAGAGAGGAAGAGAGACACGGCTCAAAGAGGAGCCTGAACAAAGAGCAGTGAGCTTTTTCGTTCACTGCAGGGACAGAATGTCAAAAAACAGAGGATTACTTAAAAGGAGCTGCCTGAGGCAATCAACAGATTATTTGTATTCATCTGTTAATTCAGTTTAGTAATCAACCCCCCGCCACTCCAGTCAGGGAAATGAGACAGCGGCAGAGGAAATGTATTGTTTAGAGCCACTGTCACTAGGTGTCTGTCTGTGAAATTGTGAAATTGTGCTTGTTATTGTATATTGTACACATGTGTACTACTGTGTGTGTGTGTGTGTGTGTGTGTGTGTGTGTGTATGCTTGTTTTTGTAAGAACGTACATCTGTACATGTGTGTGTGTGTGTGTGTGTGTGTGTGTGTGTGGGGGGGGTAGTGTGCTATAGTCTAGTGAATATTGTGTGTGTTTGTGTGTTTGTGTGTGTGTGTGTGTGTGTGTGTGTATGTATGTGTGTGTGTGTGTGTGTGTGTGTGTGTGTGTGTGTGTGTGTGTGTGTGTGTGGGAGGCCGATCTCCTGTCAGACTCCAGTCACGACACCAGGGCCCCCACGGGAGATCACTACCAAACTGCAGCTTTACTCGAGCTGTCAGCGCCTCCTCACAAAGACCATGGGAGAGGAGAGGAAAAGAGAAGAGAGGAAAGGAAGGAGAGAGCAGACGAGAGAGGAGGAGAGGAGAGGAGAAAGAGACAGAGAGGAGAAACCAGGGAAGAGAGGAGAGGGGAGAGGGAAGAGGAGAAGAGGGACAGGTTGATATACTAAGACCTAGGAAAGGACAAACCAGGGAGGAGGGGAGCAGACAGAGACGAAACACATGAGAGGCAAAGGAGAGAAGAGAGAAAGAGAGGATAGGAGGGGAGGGGAGAGGACGAGAGGGGAAGGAGACAACGAGGACAGAAGGGAAGTGAGGATTCGCCACAGAACATCAGGAGCCAGGATGCATTAGCCAGGGTGGATTACAGAACCACTGGGCATTTCCTTCTCTGTTGACACAGAAAATGTCAGAGCGGACTCTCCGCCACTTAAGATCTCTCTGGCTGAATATCGATCCCGAACACATGACTCCATCTGGTTCTTATGCCAGCGGCGTCCCTGAATTCCGCTTCAGAATACCCTTTGGCAGATTCTCTAGAAAAGCCCTTTTTCTGTCTGAGAGTGGTTGCCTTTCACTTTAATCTATGGAAGCGAATGGAATGTGAGTTCAAGCTAAATGCTGCTACAATGAGCCTGAAACAACTGTGGTTCTGCTACAACAACATCCTAAGGGAACGGATGACGACACACATCATGATCCCCGGCAGACAAGCCCGGGCCTGGAATCTCCACTGTCTAGGGAATGTCTTCGCTGTTGTGTGAACCCCTTTTACTCTGGACGACTCCAAGCTCCAGGAACCAAAAAAGCCAGGGCAATTGAGTGACGGGCGTGTTAGCAGCGACGTGGCAGCAGCAACTTGTGCGTTATGCAGGACTGAATGGATGTCTTTGCATGTACTATAGTGCTATTGGTCATACATGAGGATGAGGAGTAAATTCAGACTAAGCAAAATCACTCAAGAAGAAAATGATTGTAGTCTATGAATTATTTGTAGATGACTAAAAAATCTCTGTGCTAGACTTTTATCAGAGCAGGAGAGGCTCTGAGAGAGTGGAGCAGTGAGACCCGTCTGGTTCAACGTTATTTACCTGGGCCTGCACACAGTGAGGCCTTCACAGCGGGGCGGATTGAATTGCAAGCAGCGGGATAATGGGCTGGCTGGGCCCTGGGGACATGTTGAGCCAAGGGCAGTCCCCCCGAGTCACCTCTCAATGTCCCCGACGGTCCATCCTGGAGGCCGTCCAGGAATCAGCGTTTTTTCTCTCGCCTTCTTCCTCTTTTATCCTTTCCTCTTGTATTTTTTCCCTGTTCATTTCTTTTTGGCAGCTTGCAGTGGGTTCTCAATCCCCCAACACGGCCCCGCTGTCTCGAGGCACGTGGGGTCTAACGGAGTAAGAGATAAGCTTGACAAGGCAGCAAGCGATAGTCGCTCCAGTATGACCTGCCTTCAGATCCTCTGAGATCCAGCAATGCTTTCATATACAGAGCGAGAGTGCTAGGAGAGAGAGGGGGGAGGGAGAGGGAGAGGAGGAAGGAGAGCCACCAGGAACAAGAGAGCTTTGCTCAAGGCTCAACCGAAATTAGACAGCTGTGAGAAGACGCAGTATAGGGTTGGAAAGTAGAAAGACACAAGTGTGTGAAGTATTTTGGAAAGAAATTGCAGGCTTGGTTGAATATGAAAACTGTGACTGAGGATAATTCTGAATAACGTTGGCATGGGACCTACTGATACTCCTGTATATTGCTGACATTGTCACAGGCATTGCTGCAGACATATAACATACAACTGGCCTATGCCATTATCTCCCTATAGAATGCAGTGCCTATACCCTAAATGACCTTACAGCCTTTTATCCTTGTTGAATTCCGAAGAATGTTTAGTGTTTGTGCTGCATTT